>NC_139927.1:6719321-6889321 GCF_963514095.1 Eutrigla gurnardus
ACTTACCTTACTTACTTACTACTTTACCTTACCTTACCTTACTTACTTACCTTACTTACTTACTTACTTTACTTACTTACTTAACTCACTTACTTTACTTACCTTACCTTACCTTACTTACTTTACTTACTTTACTTACTTACCTTACCTTACTTACCTTACTTACTTACCTGACTTACTTACTACTTTACCTTACCTTACCTTACGTACTTACCTTACTTACTTATTTACTTACCTTACTTACTTACTTACTTAGCTCAAGACATAGACATCACACATAGCATACACATAAACTCTATTAAGAAACTAGTATTAAAATGCACACTTTAAAAAGGATTGTTAAGAAGAGAGATCCACATGATCAGTAAAGTGAATACAGGTGCCAGATAGAATAAGAGAGGCAAGGTCCACATTAATGTGCTGAGGCGGTTGAGAATGAGTGAAAGGGCATGGACTGACCCTGTGATTCAATTGAGTTCAATATGCCTGCTCTCACAACAATGTGGATCCAAACACTTGGATCCAATGGATGCAGTTTGCATCTTTAATGTGATTAAGTCTATTCTTTCTACTAATGCGGGTCGCTGCTTATTCACCCACGATGTATTCATCCTATACTATATCATCTATGCATGTTTCATAAAAGAAGGAATTAATTTGCTTGGGTTAAACAATGACACCATTTAGAAAAAAATAATCATTTCTAATCAAAATCACCAAAAGCACCCATAATATTAAGGCTGTTTCTGAGAGAAAATTGGCACACACACACACACACACACACACACAAAAGAGCCAAGGATTAAATTACCTTTATGACTGGTGGAGAATCAGCCAGAAGCCTTTGATGTCAAGAAATCAGGCCCTGAGTTGAAGGCTGGAGCGTCATCCCTCTCGACATGATTGATGACTCACATGCAGATGTTGACGTCCCGTCTAGCTGGTAGATAACCTCAAGTCACAGATTGTCATGTAGAATTGTTCAAAAATGAAAACGGCTGAATGCCCAAATTTGTGGCACATTCCTGGAACCCATCCTTATTTTTAGGGACAAATCAAATACGCCTGATGGCATTCTGCTTTTTTCAATTCAATTCACAAGACTTTTTTGACATGACATTTGAAATGTGTTGCCAAAGAACAATTACATACAATGCATTACATTTTTTTAAATAAATAATAATAATAAATGAATATGAGATAACAGAATAATGTAGATAATAAAATAAACCTATACATACAAATAATGTAAACAGAATGTTTTTTTTTTACTATGTTTGCCGTTGCTATGACAACAAGTGAAAGCTACTGCAAGCATTTACCCCAACTGCATAATAAATAATAAATGCATCATAATAAAGTAGACTTTATAAAATCGCAAATTTGCTAGTTTTAAAGTAGCGAATTTGCAACTTTTTTTTTCAGAATATTGCCCACCTCTCTTGGCTCTGTTCCCCCCCTACAGTGGACCTTTAAACGCTGTCATACATGTTAGTGTGTAAAAAATAATACAGCAAATAAAATAGAAAAGCAACAGGATTGAAAAAAACAACTGTTTTCCTGTAAACGACGAGAAGCTGAAAACCGCCATGGCAGTCTTCCATTTAAGTTTCCGTGGCGGCACCAGCCAGCAGCAGCAGCAGAAGCAGTAGCAGCAGCAGAGCAGCAGCAGCAGCAGAGCAGCAGCAGAACAGCAGCAGAACAGCAGCAGCAGCAGAACAGCAGCAGCAGCAGAACAGCAGCAGCAGCAGAACAGCAGTAGCAGCAGAACAGCAGTAGCAGCAGCAGCGCTCTCTCCAAGGACGTCATGTCCAGCTTGTAGCGTGTCACCGGTTCAACAGGCCGGCTAGAGTGCTCAAACTTTGTTATGTGCGGGTGGAGGTGGTGTCACCTGTCGATGGAGTTCAGTAAAGGTCGGCCGGGTGTCAGCTGTGTTTTCACGCCTCACTTCCTCCCTCTGCCCCGGAAAACACTGCAGCTTTTTACCGGTGACACGTGTCTCTGTTTAACACACAAATCACACACACACACACACATTTGAGTCGACCACGTCCACACTTTGTCGCATTGCTGTATCCACTAAGACAAATGGCCTTTACTTTGAGCTCCCACTGCCGCTGCTACATTTTAGTTCCACACACAAACGATTACCGTATCACGTCACTACAATAGACACATGGACACATAATTACTAGAAGTTTAGAAGCAACGGCTCTTTGATTCCCTTCCTTCTTTGAAGTAGACGAAAGCAGATTTCTAAATACGAAAAAAAGAAACTGTTGCTGGCAGATTTCAACAGCTGCAGTTTGGTTGGAAAGACAGTTTGTAGCTAATGTCTCCAGCTTACTCGTACAAAAAAGTCTAAATGCAATCTGAGTTAATGGTGCCATTTGTTGCCATGTGTATACGAGCAACGTTTTATTGGGGTAAGGACCCTAACCCTTATCTGTGAGTGAACATGCCAGAGCCTTGAAACTGGCTCATCCACATGGAGTGCAGTAATAATTAATTAATAACATTAATGATGGCTTTTCCTGCTTTGGCAGGTCAAATGTCTGCCGTTGAAAAGGGTCCACAGCAGCTGGATGTTCAGTGACAAAACCAGACCAGCTACAATGAAAAAAGGGGCAGAAAAATGCATAAAAAAGAGCTCCAAGCCCCCCAAATCCCACATTTGCAGCTGCTGAGCTGCGATTTGACGATCACAGCTCAGGGTTTATCAAACTGTCGGTAGCATATCTGAGAAAAATGCCAGTTACATTAGCACTCACACGTACTATACATACAGATTCCTACTCATGGCACATATACTAACTTTGTGACATTAGCACGTACAAACCAACACCTAGTGTCTGCTGGAACTATACACACATTCACACTCTTGTCGTGAGATTGACACACAGGCTGTCGCGGTGTCTCCAGGGCCACACACACTTTTTTTTTTTTTTTTACTAACTCAAACTCTAAGACACACATTCTCTCACAGAGACTAATTTGCATTCCTTAACAGACGAGCGCGAGCTAACACACACACACACGCACACACGCACAAACACTTTTAGAGACAGGTGGTGTGTGTCCAATATTCATCACGGTTTCAGATGCGGTACCAGGTGACTGTCTGAGAGGGGCTCTCCTGAGGAGGGGGATGGGATGCTGCTGGGGGGGGAGGGGGGGAGGCAGAGACAGGAGTGGGTGGGGCAGGGGAGAGACAGAGATGGACTACATGTGTAAGTGCATGTAACTCTTATCTGCCGTCTGGGCCTGTCTGAAAGTAGTGTTTGCGTGCAGTCAGAGCTTTATATATATATATATATATATGTGTGTGTGTGTGTGTGTGTGTGTGTGTGTGTGTGTGTGTGTGTGTGTGTGTGTGAGGGATCCCAAGTAGCCTTGACAGAGCCCTCCCCACAGGCAGACCGGTCTTTAAATATTTAAAGCCCAGACAGGCTGTGGTGTTGCCACAGTAATGTGTCTGTCTGATAGCGCTGGAGACCAAGAGCACGCCACTTGCTCTCACACACACACACACACGCACACACACGCACACACACACACACACACACACACACACTGAGCTCTGCAGCGGTTGGAGATGTGACTCGTACAGACTGTACACATTTGCATGCAGCCTCCAGCAGACGCTGTGTTTGTTGTTCACGTCAACCATTTACGTTGTTCTGTGCGTTTCTCGTCGCACTTTTCTGTCATGTCGTGGAATATTGAACAACCTCTGCACATCCAATCGCTGTAATTACGGTTTGCACGTCTGGTACGTGAGCAGCGGTGAAGTGCCTCTTTCTGAAACGGTGAAGTGTCGGCTACGCTGAAGCAGTTTGAATACGAGTTCTTCTCACACAATGCCGCCTATATGCAAATAAATGCATATGTGCTAATTTTCTATGCACGACGCCTAAATAATGCAGCAAAGAAAGAGTAGCAGTCAAGAAAAAGAGAATATGTTTGATATTATTCTACATTGTAAATCATCCATAAAACATAAAAGGTCTTATTCTTTAATCATCATATTACTGAATGAATACATTTAGAAAGGAACATTTGAACAACAGTGGGTCATGTGTCCAAGTCATAAGACCGTATAAAAGAAGTTGTTTGTGAACTCAGTTTGTGAAATCATTAGGATGTATTTATTATTATTCCAATTCCAGAAATGGAGTACACGAATGTCACCATGCATTTATTTTGTTACAATTAGATTTTCTACTATCTCCCCTGCAGGTTTGAACTACCGGAGGCTGACTGATGAGTCCTTGGATCCGCTGGTGACCCTCCAACCGGTTCTCACCAGTCAGAATGTGCTCTCCATCTCCAAACTTGCTCACCGGCTGCCGGTGCCTGGCGGTGGAGGGACCACGCTCTCCCCCAGTGCGGTCCACGCAGCGTGGCTGCAGAAGGTGTTTTGGAAAGGAGACCCCCAGCTGCTGAAGAGACCCCCGCAGAGCGACCAGGACTACCTCCATGCGTACGACACCTGCGGCAAATACCTGGACAGGCTGCTCCCTGCAGACGCCGTCCACTTCCTGGATGACATCACCTTCTCACCCGACGCAGCCGATCATGTAAGCCTGAATCCAGAGCGTTAAGCAGCAGCAGCAGACACTGTAAGACACTCTAAAATACAGGCATCTATTTCATAAGAGTTCTGTACCAGACAGTATTGAGAAATATTTTGACCCAGCACAGTGTGAAGGAGGCTCAGACAGGAACGGGTGGGAGTTTGGCAGACGGACAAGTTGTAATTGCAGCAGCGAAGGTAGCTGGTTCCCGGCAGCCAAACGCACAAGATATTGTCTGAAAAGGAAATATTATAGGGAAATATCCAGTCAGTGTCATCGTCCTCCCTCGGCTCTCTTCACCGTCTGACCAGTCGTCTCTCGTCCCCCACGGCTCAATAGTTGGAAAGTCATAAGCCCCATTTTTTCCTCATTTTAAATATACCATTCTGTTCACATCCACCTCAAAGCGCCGTCGCCGGTCATAATTCATCAAAGAAATTATAAAATTGCGCGAAAAAATTTCAGCCACATAATTACAGCGCTCTGAAAAATTGTCTTGCAGGGTACTTAAAGGGCCCCAGTGCACCTTATCAACAGTAACCCACTGATTCTCTGTTTCTCCTCTCCCTGCTGGCACACTGCCAACCCCCCACTCCAGACCTTTCCCTTTTTCTTCCATTTTGGTCTTACGCACCCTCTCTTTCCCAGACACTCCAAGGGAGATAATTGATCCCTCTACTTCAGAGCCAATTAAACACCAATTCCCAGCAGGCACTGTTTTCCTACTGTGCTTTTTAGCATGCAGATTACCCTTTGGAATCCCACTGCTCCCTCTTCCTTCCCCTCACCTTCCTTTTTTCTCTCCTTTTTGAACCCTCAAAGAGAAAAATCAGCCCTTCTCACTGTTTGGGATGCATCTGACCTTTCACATCCCCATTGCCCCCCCCCCCCCCACAATGGATTGATCCATATCCTACAATGCCAAAGGGGAGAGATGGATGACTGGGGCTCAACTTACCTACATTTCGAAGGGAAACAGAGTGTTGGCATCCCCCCCCCCTTCCCTGTGAAATATCGATCCGAGCTAGCCTCTTTAGTGGGAAGCTCAACCTCCAGCCTGTTTTCAAACCTTGCCCAAAGCTTTGACTGATGTTTTGTTGCGAGTGCTTGAATCTTATTCCATCCATACTGCCGGAAAAGAAAATTCAAACACGTGTTTGTCAGGAAACTGGATTTGCGTGATCACCCTGTCCTGTGCTGTCGGGCTCAGTTAAGGTATCTGGCGGACGCAGAAGCATGTGTCTGAGTGTGGTGGCGGCGGTAGGTGGAAATGTGAAGAGGGATGATTTTGAAGTGTGTGGTGCTCGTCTGTGCCCGTATGCTTCCATGCAAGGGGAGTAAAACCTCCTCCAGCCAGAGACCCTCTCTCCTCTCCCCGTGAATGGGGAACTCTCACTGAATAGAATCAATTATAGCAGGCTGGCAGCCATGATCTATCTCGCTCCTCCACACACTCCTCAAACACACACCGGTGACATTGTGGCGCGTACACGTGGGGTTATACCTGCCTCGTCAACGCGTTAAGTTTGAAATTAAATACGTAACATGTGCACCCGTCTTTCCCTCTCTGCCTCCAATTTGACCCTCACCCCAATTTGCTTTCCCGCTCTCCCCCCCCCATTCTGTTCCCTCCATCCATGCATCCTGTTCCGTCTCCAGCTGAGCATCCAGACGAGGTCGGAGGTGATAAAACGAGCCGCCAGAGCCCTCCGCCTGCTGGGCGAGAAGAGCAGGAAGAGAGGCGGCGAAGGCAGCGGGGAGCAGGAAGGGACGAGCCCAGCGGGGATGACTTTTGATGAGGCGCTGGCACACCTGCAGCAATCACAGGCCCACTTGGACACTCTGAGCCATGCCTTCATTCTGTCGCTGAAAGAAGACCACCAGGTATATCCGTCTGACACTTTTAAAATGATATAACAGCTATACGTCCTCTTTCTGTTCGTGGGAAATGATGAGTGCGAAAAGAGCACGCAAAGTGGTGTGTCAAGTCGTGTTGACACCCAGGATCGTGATTCGTCACGGTGCTTAGGCATACACTATGTCGAGTTATCAGTTTAAAGCTTAAACGGTAGGTCGTTTTAAATTCTGTGCGGCTTAATCTAGCGGCTTTGTGTAGGAAAAACGCATTGGAAATTGCTTGAAATGTGACACCTAAAAGAGACGTCGCTCCATTAGTTGGATGAACTTGATGATACACTGCACTTCATTTTGAAACGTATTAATCCACGGGCCATATGTGAAATTCTAGTAACTTATTTTATGAACAAAAGGGCAGAATTCTTCTACAAGGGGACGTTTGATTAATCCCGGCCTCACCGGCGCCAGTCAAGGATCTATTCATGTAAATCTACAGGCTGCTGTTTGACAATGAGCCCTGCCATATGGCCGTGTATACAATACGTACACTTAGCTGCATGTCATCAAGCAAAGTCACATTGACTTCCCCCACTCACCTGCCTGCGGCTGCATTATGTGTGTGTACACAAAATGAATGCGAGGCCAGAGAGGTGCGACCGTGAGAAGTTTATACTATTTAGCCAGTTATTTATCTGCGCTTAAAAGCATATTATCCTCCATAATAGTGAAGAAGATATAAGCGTAAGAAGGCAAAGTCGATGCTAAAGTCACAGGAGCACACACACACACACACACACAGTCCAACCTACAGTGTATTTGCTCACACCGGTGCAGGAAGTGATTATATACACAGGATATAAGAACCAGGAAAGGGCAGGAGGATAGAGAAAGATAGATAGAAGGAGCCATGTAAGCTCTGTTTGGGTGCACCGTGGTGATTCATCAAGCGTACGTGACCGGCTGCTGGGAATAATAGCGGACCGGAGAGGAATCCACCGCGGTGCCTTGACCTGCCAGGAGGCCAGACGGCAGATAACACGCTGCAGATATTACGTAGACGTCGTGCATTAGAACGTCCCCGTGTTCGTTTGATATTAGGTGCGATAAATCAATTCCTGCGGAGCCTTCACGGCGCGGCAGAACGGAACCTTCCCCGGCTATCTGTGGGGCATGTTTGGCCTTTATCCGATAGCAACACAAAGCTTGACATTAAGCTTTTACATTAATAGCCAGACGTACGTGTCTGAAATGGAGAATGTAGGCCAATTAAAAATATATCACAGCGTTAGGTGTTTGTACAGTTAGACAGAGAAGATCCAAAATTCTTAAAGTTATCTTTTAGAAGTTGTTACTGTCACGATCAGTGGTTATTTACCCGAAAACACACAATTCAGATGATTATAATGAGAAGATGGCGTGTTTTAAGTATTTTCTGAAGGCATTAGTAGTTAATTATGTGTCGTTAGCTGCTTGGATCGAGAATTATGGAGTTAAACAGCTCATATTTTCCTCTCTAATATCTATTTTATATTGCTGTAAAAAAAATCTCCTTCAATTCACTGTATTTACTCAGGTTTCTCAGCAGTATAACATCTTGCCAAAGGACTACAGTTGAAAAATTAGCGTGCTGGCACTGTCCTTTCAATAAATACATAAATGAGATGAACACCAATAACAACGGGTGTTTGTATTGGGACGTATTGAGAGCTTACATTTAAGCCTCTCATCTCGAGGCGTGGGTACTTCCTCCACGCCTGCGCCGCCAGATCTATATATCTGGTCCCAAACTCGGCTTCAAGGTGCATCGGAGTCACTCCTCCAGCTATTCTATCTGTGGATATAATATGATAATCATATATCATGAATATAGCATGTCCATGTATCATGAATATCAATATCCTGCCAATCTAGAATAAAAAATGGAGAGGGGACAAGGGGGCGCCCCTTGTCTGAAGCCAGCGCCGACGCTGATTGCGTTTGACGTCACGCCGAGAATGTCAATGGCTCGGCTCGGAGCCGAACGGGGAATCAAACGAACGCTACTGCTTACGCTGGGTTTGATTTAAACACTCGTCAGATTGTTTCCTAAAAGGATTTCCATCTTCAGATACCCGAGACACCAAAGATGATAGATGGCGGAGCAGCATCTGTCCTCGTTTCCTGTCGTTCCCCCGGCAGACGACAACACGTTGTGTTACTAGCTACGCGTTACTGGCAGCACTCTGCATCCATCCAGCTTCTTCCAAACCAGTCGCACTGCTTTCACTATCTTTTGAACAGGAGGGACCCCTTTTTATTTATTTATTAAGCTAAGCAGTGCCCCCCTTCTGTGTTAATACCTCCAGAGAACCGAGCCCTCGATATCAAACTCCACCACACTGCACCTCTTTCACTCACTTCCTCTCACAGTGCTATATGTGTGTCTCCTTTCTAAATTGATGAAAAAGTGATTTTTTTCCATATGAAATATTCTCCCCATCAGCTCAATCACACTGTCATTCTTTGCTTTTTTTTATGTTTTCCAGCGTTACAGTGAACTTTATGATCTCTCCCGATCCGAGAGGTCAAAAGTACATGAGCTGGCAGTCACCATGGCAACCGACGGGCAGCCTCTGGAGCGCATTGGAGAGCTTTTGCGAGTGGCCGTCGGACCCCTCGACCTGTCGGTCAAAACGGTGCTCCGTGACGCAATGAAGCGAGTGGTGGCTGCACTCAGGTATCCTCTCTCTCTCTATGTCTCTCTATGTCTCTCTCCCTCTCTCCCTACTACACACCTGGCCTCAAAGGCCATTAAGAACACAAACAGTGACACAGGGAGAGCTCGGCACACTTGGAGGAATTATTCAACATTTTGGAAAACACTCTCCGCTTGGCTTTCTTGCTGAGAGTTAGATGAGAAAATCGATAAGACCCTCATGTCGGTGCCCTAACTGTGGAGCTGGATCCAGGAGATAAGCTTAGTTTAGCTTAGTAGAAGGAAGGGGAAGCGGGGGTAAACTGCTGGCCCGCCTTTCTCCTCAGATCAATAAATCTACCGGCGCCTCTAAAGTGCAATAATTAACATGATATCCACACAAAAAAACAAACAGAAATGTTTTACGGAAGCTTTACGGCTGACCGTAGTGGAGTCTCTGCTGGTTTCCTGGCAACCACACAGTGAGATATTTGGAATCACAAAAACATTTATATTAATTCACACTAACGTAATCTTAAAAACATGTACTGTCTTGACTGCAAGAACACCAACATGTGTGATATGTCTCCTAAAATCAGACTAGATTTCAAACCGAACCCACTGCAGATGCTTGTTTCCTCACCGTCATCCAGCGAAACTCACTCCCCCGCTTCAGGACTCCAAACTCTGTTTACGTTCTGACTCAGTGTTTATTTTGGTAGACACGACTGATGTTTTCACTGGGTTATAAATCATAAATGTTGTTGCATTTGGTCGGCCCCCTGTTGGCCCTGACTTGCTCAGAAAAGGGTTAATAATAGGAGAGCAGGTGGGAAGCAAGTTGTATTTTGCTTTTTTTTTTTAATTATTAAAATCTCTTTTACATCCACCTGTGTGGTAAGATTACATATGGAAAATAAATCAGATGAATTATCTCCATCCGCCTCACAAAGCGGGCTTCATGATGTGTATTCTAAGATGTCGAAGGCCACCCGGAGCACGCCACCTACGACCCGATGGCTGTTGGTTGTTATCGGTAAATATTCTGTGGAGCGGTCCACTTTGTGCTCGGCATGTTGGTGCGGGAGAAAAACACTGTCAAAACAAATGCCTGAAATGTTGAATTGATTCTACAGTAGCTGCCTGTGGGAGTTGGACTCTCAGCTTTTTATTGGTGTCTCCTTGCTCGCTGCATTCAAAAGGAAAGTTGCGATGATTCAGCCCGACATGTTCAGAGCTGCTGGAGTTCAGGGCCGGAAATCCTCCGATGGTTGTAGGATCCAAAAAATGCAAACATTTGAAGCAAATTTGCATAACGGAAGGCTAATTTTTTTTGTCATCAATGCACCGACGAACCTCGTGTGCTAACGCTGACGGACCAAATGATTTAAAGTGACAGGGTCGGATAATATCGGGCCGTCTGATTGGCTTGATAAACGAGGGCCAATCGCCTTGATTATATTCCTGCCTCATTTCCCGCTTCTCTATGGCTCCTCAATGGCAGATAGATGGCACCTGAATATACACACACACACACACACACACACACACACACACACACACACACACACACACACACGCACACACACGCACACACACACACACACCAGAATATTCCCGTGCACAGACACCCACACAAACATAGTTAAGTAGACATGTGGGCACGATCTTGATGAACACACACACACACACACACACACTTTCCTCCTTTCTCTGATTCATTATCTTCTTATAATTAATGCAGCCTGATACAGCTGTTCCCCTCCAGATCTCACTCTGCTCCTGCACACACACACACACACACACACACACACACACACACACACACACACACACACACACACACACACACACACGCACGCACGCACGCACGCACACACACACACACACACAGCCTTATGTATTCACCCGAGGTATTCTTTCCCCCGAACGTGTCACTCTGTTCTTGCATAATGAATCCTCCTTTATGCATTCAAGTATGACTCTCTGTTTGTGTGTGTGTGTGTGTGTGTGTGTGTTTTTGTTGTTGCGGGGCTTTCTCAGAGCATTATGTTTGGCAGGTATGAATGAGCCGGTCTTGTTTTTGGCTCTCCCGGAGCCTTCAGTCTGGCGCAGCAAGCAAACCTGAGCCTCACACTAATGGCCATCTTTTGTATCTGTCATAACTAGTCTGTGTTTGTGTGTCTTTGAAGAGGAAATGTATGTAAGTGGTGAAATGCAATAGAGAAAATGCTGCGTCGTCTTCCTGCATTTTGATTGTTTGTGCATGTTTGTGTAGTGTGTGTGTGTGTGTGTGTGTGTGCGTGCGTGTGCATGCAGAGGCCTTGGTGCATTTATGTGTATGTGTAGCACATGAGCCCAGCAGCAGAGCGGAGTGGAGTCGGGGGAAATCAGTCTTTTTTTTTTTCTTTCTGTCTTTGTGAAAAATAGCCCTCCTCTTGCGACATGCAGTGTACACACACACACACACACACACACACACACACACACACACACACACACACGCACACACACTGCAGCAGAACCCACAACGACATCAGGAAATACACTAATGACGCTGCAGAAAGATCACACATTACCTCACGCTCACCTAATATTATGTGGCGTTAAACCCCGTTTACACCTCCTTGGGAAAGACAAACCTCTTTAATCAACATCAGATGATTAAATGATTATAAATATTATATATTCTGATGAGTTTCACCAACATGCTCTGTGATGTTGCAACGACGGAGACTGATTTAAATGTTTTTCTGTCGCTTCATGTCTCCAGGACGTAATGATTTCATGTTTTTTTGTTTGTTTCAAACATTAAATGGCTTCCAGACATGTTTTGAACTAACAAGAAGAAGAAAGTCTTTGATTTATTCCCCCTTTTTTACTCAGTTGTCGTCTCTGCATTTTGTTAATTTTAAAATGTCATCTTAATTAGCATATTATGTAAGATGATTGGGATGATGCGGTTTTGTTTTTCAGCGGAGAACCAGATGCCCTCGCAAATTACCCACAACCCCTCAGGGTCCTGGAGGCCATGGTGACCGCTGTGCACAACAATGTCCAGAGTGGGTAGGTTTTCCACACGCGTTCGCAAGATCACACGCTTCAGAGACGCTCCTCTTCCTCCTTCGTCTCTCCGTCTCTCGGCTCTATTCAAGGCCTGAAATTAACACCTGCTGAGTGTCAAATGCCAGTAAAATGTCTGTTCGGTGTGTGAATCAACAAGAGGCACCTGCTAACCTGCCTGGTAGCCTTTTTTACGGATGACAACGTTTGGATAGCACCTGCTCTACCCCGCTCGGCTCTTTTGTGACCAGCGGCCAAACAAATCAAAGTAAAACAAATGGATCGCTGACAAAATGGCTCCTCATTTACTGCCTGTCAGTGTAGTCATGCACAAAGCAATTTCCTCCCCGCTTCTATTTCCTCGCTGTCCGGATCAGGGCTGCTGAGTATTATTTTCATTATCGATTAACCAGTTAATGGGTTTTTTTTTTTTAATGGAGGAAATTGCCCATCAGGGTTTGCTAAAGCACAAGGTGACTCTCAAATATATTCAGTTTAACGAACTAGAAGACAAAGTAAAGCAGAAACCAGTGAATGCGCCAGCTTTTGCTTTCATGATGAACGATAAATTAATTATCAAAAAATATGTTGATTCCTTTTCTGCTAATTGACCAATTAATTAATTGACAAGAACAGGTGATAGGACAAAAAGAATGAAGTAAATGAGTGAGAATTAATTTGATTAAAACAAAATTTTTAGCATAGGTTGCATTTTTTTGGCTAGTTTGTCATTTTTCCGCTTTTCTCCAAAAAACATCTTTTAAATAATATTAGAGTCATAATAAAAAAGTAAAGCTAACCACTTGATAACTCCAGGGTTGTTTTTGAGAAGAGCCTCCACACTTTATCTCTTCACTCTGTCCCTTTATCTCCGCCTAACTCATCCTGTCTGACTGCTGTCCTCCCCCCCGTCCTCCTCCCTCGCCTTCCTCCCCTGTTCTCCTCCCTGTCCTCCTCCCCTGTCCTCCTCAACGTCCTCCTCCCTGTCTTCCTCCCCGTCCTCCTCCACATCCTCCTCCCCTGTCCTCGTCCCTGTCCTCCTCCACGTCCTCCTCCCCGTCCCCCCCCCATCCTCCTCCACATCCTCCTCCCCTGTCCTCGTCCCTGTCCTCCTCCACATCCTCCTTCCCATCCTCCCCCCATCCTCCTCCACATCCTCCTCCCCGTCCTCCCCCCCATCCTCCTCCCCGTCCTCTCCGTCCTCCTCTCTGTCCTCCTCCCCGTCCTCCTCCCCATCCTCCTCCATATCGTCCTTCCCATCCTCCTCCCCTGTCCTCCTCCCCTGCTCCCCGTCCTCCCCCCGTCCTCCTCCCCGTCCTCCCCCCCTGTCCTCCTCCACATCCTCCTTCCCATCCTCCCCCCCATCCTCCTCCACATCCTCCTCCCCGTCCTCCCCCCCATCCTCCTCCCCGTCCTCTCCGTCCTCCTCTCTGTCCTCCTCCCCGTCCTCCTCCCCATCCTCCTCCATATCGTCCTTCCCATCCTCCTCCCCTGTCCTCCTCCCCTGCTCCCCGTCCTCCCCCCCGTCCTTCTCCCCGTACTCCCCCCCCCGTCCTCCTCCCCGTCCTCCTCCCTTTTTTCTCCTCCCCGTCCTCCTCCCCTGCTCCCCGTCCTCCTCCCCGTACTCCCCCCCCCCGTCCTCCTCCCCTGTCCTCTTCCCCTCCCCCCCGTCCTCCTCCCCGTCCTCCTCCCTGTCCTCCTCCCCGTACTCCCCCCCGTCCTCCTCCCCGTCCTCCTCCCTGTCCTCCCCCCCCGTCCTCCTCCCCTGCTCCCCGTCCTCCTCCCTGTCCTCCTCCCCGTCCTCCCCCAGCGACAGCACGGTGACGTCGGACGACCTCCTGGCCTGGCTGCATCCGTTCTGCGGCGACGCGGCGCTCCCCGTGCGGCCTCGCATCGACGTGCTGCAGATCCTGGAGAGCAACTTCAGCCTCCGAGACAGCGACGTCCATCTCCTGCTGCTCTACAGGACTCAGGCTGTTCTCAAAGACAGAGAGGTAACACGCACCTCGCTGCAGGAACACGCCGACAATTTCAGATGCATATCTCGAGAAACAACTGCGACGCCGGCTCTCGATGTGAAGGAGGCTACAGATGTCTCGACATGTTTTTTCTGGTCTCCAAGGTCGTAACCTCGAATGCGCGGCCATACATTTTTGAAAAGGTACTCGGAATTGATGGTTGGAGGGAAGAGATAAGTGGAGGGAGAACAGGGGAGGAATATGGTTGTGAATATGTAACGTTACGGGCCTTTGAGCTGCTGAAAAGATGGTGTGATCCTGAATGTTTGGATCAGAAGAATCTTAGTTTTCAGAATCTGATCCACAAATTCCGTTCCATGATCAACATGTTTACGGCATTTCAGTGGTCACACCTTTGTTATCAGTATAAGAATCACAGAATTCCAGACGGATACGTGATTTAGAAAAATTCCTTTTAATGGCAGATGACTTTGTATCTGTATATAATTAAATTCTACTCTAATGGGTATTTTACAGTAATTTAGGAGGTTATCCACAAGTGCAGGTGCCCTGATCTGGGATCTTTTATTCTCACTAAAAGAGACGAATGTGTTTGTTTGTCTATGTAGATGTAAAACCAACACATCAGTGCTTTCAAGCATTCCTCTGTATATTAGATAGTTTAATAGACAATACGTAAGTGCATGTTTCTGCTTGCAAGCATGCTGGGTGTTTGCACATGCGTGTGTTCGTCTCCCTGGTGTCACCTACCATTGAGCGGCGAGTCATTACGTTTCCTGACTGACTAATTAATGGCACAAGCTGGCCAAATTAATGTGTAAATGTATGCGCACGGCCGTGAGCCATTGTCAGCGCAGGTAGACAGGTGTGTGAGCGCCGGCCTCTTTAACTAATTGGGTGCACTCCCGACATTTGTTGAGGATCGGTGGAAGCAGACAGGAGGGCGAACACGTGTGCGCTCTTAAGGGAGTGTTCATCCGAGGGATCAGTTAATTAATCTTGTTAAAGATGAATCAACTTCATCTGAAAATGAGTCTCACTGTGAGAGCAGGAGACTCATTTTCAGATGAAGTGCCACTTCCTCTTGTTTCTCCCTAAGGCGACCGAAAGGCTTTTTTCCACGCGTGAGCAGGGTTTTTTGTCGCCAAATGTCTCATTTAATTTTTATCTGTGTCATTTTTTGGGTTATTTGGAGAGATGTTCCGTGTCCACATGTGTGCTGAAGTAACAAAGCCTTTTTTTCACCTCCTAATTGGAGTGACTTGTAATCGTCTCCACTGGCAGTTATCACGTTGGCTGGGCCGCTACCGCCCATAAGCACTGGCCATGCCCAGAACATGGGGGGGGGGCCCGGTCTGACTACGTCAGCTTGGAAACAGGGAGAGGGAGGTGGAGGTGGGAGGTGGAGGAAGAGGACGAGGGAGGCGGAAGCGGAGGGGGAAGGCAGAGGAGGAGAGAGGTGGAGGAGGAAGAGGAGGAGAGAAGTGGAGGAAGAGGAGGGAGGTGGAGGAAGAGGAGGAGGGAGGTGGAGGAGGAGAGGAGGAGAGAAGTGGAGGAGGAGGGAGGAAGAAGAGGGAGGTGGAGGAAGAGGACGAGGGAGGTGGAGGAAGAGGACGAGGGAGGCGGAAGAGGAGGGGGAAGGCAGAGGAGGAGAGAGGTGGAGGAGGAAGAGGAGGGAGGAAGAGGAGGAGAGAAGTGGAGGAGGAGGGAGGAAGAGGAGGGAGGTGGAGGAAGAGGAAGAGGAGGTGGGAGGCGGAAGAGGAGTGGGAGAGGAGGAGAGAAGTGGAGGAGGAGGGAGGAAGAGGAGGGAGGTGGAGGAAGAGAAGGAGGGTGGCGGAGGAAGAGGATGAGGTAGGTGGAGGAAGAGGAGGGGGGAGGCAGAGGAGGAGGAGGAAGAGGTGGAGGGAGGAGGAGGAGGAGGGAGGTGGAGGAGGAGGGAAGTGGAGGAAAAGGAGGAGAGATGTGGAGATGGAGGAAGAGATGGAGGGAGGAGGAAGGTGGAGGAGGAGGAAGAGGTGGAGGGAGGTGGAGGAGGAGGAGGGAGGTGGAGGAGGAGGGAGGTGGAGGAAAAGGAGGAGAGATGTGGAGATGGAGGAAGAGGTGGAGGGAGGAGGGAAGTGGAGGAGGAGGAAGAGGTGGAGGAGGAGGACGAGGGAGGAGGATGGTGGAGGAGGAGGAGGAGGAGGAAGGTAGAGGACGAGAAAGGTGGAGGAGGGGCAGGAGGGAGGTGGAGGAGGGGCAGGAGGGAGGTGGAGGAAGAGGAGGAGGGAGGTGGAGGAAGGTGGAGGAAGGAAGGACTCACCGGTGCACTGATGCTCCACGCTGGATGCGACAGCTGCTCCACACGTAACAGGAAGCGTTCTCTGTGTACGTGTTACATGTAGACAGTGATCGATGGTGCATCTGACCAGAGCTGCACCCGAAACCGCTGCTGCACCCGCAGCTGCACCCGCAGCTGCACCCGCACCACCATAACTAGGTTAGGAGGGTGCAGGTTTGAGGCCGCTCTTCACCCCTCATACATCGGCATCTCCTACGGTTACGGACACACACTCGCGCACACACACACGGGGACCGCCTGCTGTGATTTCCATGACAACCGTGCTATCATGCCACCGTTTGAGAGCGGCGCTGATATCAGTCGTATGTTTAAGTTTCTCTCATCTTTCCCTTCTCCGCCTGCTGTTCTGACAAAGGTGTCTGATTATCTCTGTCGCTGGTGATCAAAGCCAGCTGCAAAGTAACACAGCAGACAATACTTACAGGTGTGTGTCCATGCATTGAGATGCATAGATATACTTGTATATATATATATACATAACCACCGTCTGTATGTCTTATTGAGAGATGGAATTAAGGAGGAAAATGTTGTTTTGATCCTAGAAATGAATCTCTCCCCATCCCTCCTCTCTGTCTCTCTCTTTGATGTGCATGTGTGGAAAACCACCTCTCTTATTTATCGTATTTCTCTCTTTCCTCCAAATCAACAACACAGAAATGCCATTAATGAATCAAAAGAAGAGGTTTTTCACAAGTCATGCGTTTCATATATTAATTATGTATTGTTGTGGCGATGAGGAAGGAAACTCGAATTGTAAAAGTGATTTCTTTTTGGAAAGAGTCTTTCGAATACTGAGCGTTAAATTAAAAACCAATTCATTCATTAGAGAGCAAATTAGAGGGGTTGAAACTCCAGGTTGTCTCTTTAATCGTTTTTATTTCTTGGATTGCGTAATTATACGATTATACGTTTTTTAATACGCTGCTAATTAGCCTGGGTATTTGTCATTGATAAATTACAGATATTATGCTGGACTTAAAAACAGGAAAAAGATTGGTGTAGACATGTGGATATTACTGACAAAAAGGGGCTAAAACTCAAGTAATAAGTTAATGTTGGTGTGCTTTCGGTCTGATTTGACATCGTTCCAATACGACTGCATCCCTTAATTGATCTGGATTCATCCAATTAATCCGTTGTGACCCGACCGTGGCTGCTAACTTTCTGGCCGGAGGGACGAGCGTGAAGAAAATTAGACGAAAATATGACAGGATTAGCTTTGTTGACAAAAGGTGATATGTCTTAAGAGTACTACTGATGTGGATTCATTCATATTAGCTCAGCCTGAGTCTCTCGGTTGGAGACCTTCCAGGAAGTTGGCATCTTGTCAGACCAAAACAGCAGCGAATAGGGTCAATAAGATGTGTTTAAATGGATAATTTGCATTGTGCTTTATTGCCTAGATGAGAGACGTATACCGCCGTACCCTGAATCTAATGCTAGAGCTAGCAACCAGTTAGCTTAGCTTAGCACAAAGAATGAAAACTGTGGGAAACAGCTAGCCTGGCTCTTTCTGTCTGAATGGATTAAACACAACAAACAAGCTTTGGAAGATCTTGGTTGACTGTAGCTTCATATCCACCAAACAGATTCCAGAGTCATATTCATGTTTGTCTCTGTCTCCGGGCTAAAGTGTGAATAAGCATATTTCCGAAACGTCAAACTTTTTCCTTTTAGTTGAAAGCGGATTCCCTTCTAAAGTGGAACCTCGGAGTTGCCATTCCCACTTTGTCTAATAGATCACAGCTGGGTATTTACTGTATGTAAATAATACAGTAAATCTGTCTGTCCCCGCTTGCTGCTGTTCACTGTTCTGTGATCAGCTGCCAGCAGCCTCTCGCGTCTTTGACTGCAGGACTCACAGGCTGGTCGGACGCCTGTGCATCTTTATCACCGGGAGACTCATTTAAACCGCCGTTTGTAGACCTGCAATAGCAGATATATATATATATATATATATATATATATATATATATATATATAATTTTTGGCCACGAGGGAGGAGGACACCTTATATGGCAGCATAACCTTCCTATTTCACGAAGCAAAATTAGCATGTCCATATGGAGTCAAGCTGCATGACGAATGCACGTCCAATATGCACTCTTCTTTTTGGTCTTTTTGGGGTCTCTGGAAATCTCAGGCTCTTTTGCAAAATGTGTCTTTCTGCTGTGACGTTCTAAGGGCGTGGCTTAAAGCATTTTATTTATTTATTTTAGGCTTGAGATTGAACCAAAACAATGTCATCATGGGCCAGAAAGAGTCATTTTATTCATTGTTTTTTAAAAAAAAGTATATGTAGCTACTTCAAGGACCTTCTTATTATACATCCATCCATCCGTGCAGTAACTATTCCTCATTATCCCTTAGATGCTATCAGGGTTCGAGGCTGGCCAATCATAGGGCACGATTTTAGATTCAAGATTAAAAGGTTTATTATCATACGCACACACGGTAAGAAACGTGTTTCCCTGTACAACAGAATCAATGTAACATCTCAGTATAAAAATAGATAAATAGTAAGGAAATGCACTTTTATTTGTATAGCACCTTTTAAAAACAAGGTAATTCAAAAAGCTTTACATGTAACATTAACAGCATTGGAAGAAACGCATATTAAAAATAATTATAAAAACATTAAAACAAGCAAATAAAATAGAAAAAAACAAGAATATAAAAGAATAGAAAGAAAAAAACAAGTCATTTTAAAAGCAGCATGTGAGACTTAAATAAAACAATGAAACAGTGCAAATGTAAATGCCGAAGTGCAGTAGTTCCAATGCATTTACTGAAGTATTTACTTCCGTATTTTCCTCACATATATTACTCGTGTAATTAGGACGCATTACAACGTCTGAACCCAATTATTATTTACGGTGCAGCGCCTCTGTTTATCCCGCTTGGTTTAGCTTAAAGGTTATTGGTTCTCCAGCTCTCTCTTTGTTTTGCCAGTCTCCCACTTGCCTGTGTTTCAAAGCTGTGTGTTCCTACAGATCCGATTCGCTTACCGTTTAATCCTCCAGCCTCGCCTCGTTGTCTCGTGTGCACACCTCTCTGACAGGGCGTCAAGGAATCCTCAGATCCTCACAGTCTGCGAGGATCTGAGAAGTCTTGTCTCCTTCACATTGGCTGTCCAGGCGTCCTCATCCCTTCTACTCGCCCGCGTGTTTCTGCCCCTGCTCGCCCATATCCAGCGTTTTTCTGTATAATACGCCCAGACGGACGAACATGAGTGGATTCCAGCACGGCGGCCTCTGATGGGACCAGACGCGTGCTTTCATGACGGATGCTGTTTAGCCCAGCGGTGTCCAGACGGGGTCAGGCCGGGCCGTGCTGGTGGAAAGGCCAGTCGATGATTCACAGCCGCTGCCTCACACATACCCAACGATGATGAATCAGAGGGGAGCCCAGAAAAAAAAAAGCATTAGAGAGAGGAGGGGAAAATAATGATGGATCCGAGACGTACAGGGAGAGAGAGAGAAAAAAAAAAAAGATTTAGAGATGGTATTGAAACAGAGAAAGAGAACAAGAAGCCACTTACCATTCCGATGCATCATCCGTCCTCCCTCCCGCGGCATCCCAACACACGACTCGGGCACAGACGCCTAAAAAGGGAGGAATTAATGAGCCCAATTGAAATGCTGACATTTAGGAAGTGGAGAGGAAGGGGGGGGGGATACAGGAGTAAAGGGAGTGGAGGGTGTAGGAGGTGAAGTCGGGGATAGATTTTGTGCCTTCATTTTGAATGATTAGTCATAACAGCAGGGCGTCCAAATGTCACCACTGTCAAGGCTGGAGTGTCTGTGTGTGTGTGTGTGTGTCTGTGTGTAGTGTGTGTGTGTGTGTAGTGTACCTTTGGCCTTTATGGTAATAATAACAATATACACAGGGATATTCGTTTATGGCATTTTACAGACAAACAGGTGACTCCTACAACTTATAATGCATGTGCATATTAGTTATTATGCTCCATCCTATAACTGTGCTAGCTTTAATACCCAGATCAAGGTTATAACTACACACACATTATGAAGGAAGGGGGAAAAACACTAACACATCCTATTTATTCTCATTTTTTTCAACTTCTTATTTCTGATCATGACTTTGCTTTGGACAGATTTGCTTTCATGCAAAGTGGCGTGGGATATTTACTAATATACACAGAAACCTATGACTGATTGTACACACTTACATATAATTATGACTAACAATCATCACCTTCTTCTTCTTCTTCTTCTGGGTTTCTTCTTGGTTTCTCACCACACCTTTTGTTTTCTCTTTCTCTTGTTTGTCTTTTCTGTAGAAACTAAACAGGATGTGAACTCATTTAAATGTGCCAATTAAAGCTGTCGTCTACATTCTGAAGTCAGTTGAGCCTCTGAGACAGATTTGAAAAAAAGAACCCCCCCCAACCAAACCCCTCCCCTCAGTGTTGCACGATTCAACGAGGTGGGAGTGGGAGGGGATGAGGTGGGATGACAAGGAGCAGGGGAGACGAGGGGATTGGATGCACTGTAAAAACTCTTGCATAGATCTAACTTAAAAAAAATAAGGTAACATTTTCCAATCACTTTTTGCAAGTTCAGTGAAATAATTGATATTTTGAGTTGGGAAAACTTCATAATATGCATTTCACTACATACTAAAATAATAAGTAGAGCTGATAACAAACAGCCAAGAAATTGAGTATAACCAATGTCAAAAATGTAAACATGTTAAGCAAATCAGACTTAAAACTCTTGCGTAGATGTAACTCAAAAAAATTAAGGTAACATTTTCCAATCACTTTTTGCAAGTTCAGTGAAATAATTATAGAGGCTATGAGAAACAGTCAAGAAATTCATTAAATTAGTAAAATGAATGTCAAAAATGTTAGCATGTTAAACAAATCAAACTTAATTAAAATAGGTAACATCTGTGAAAAGCGCTATATAAATAAAATGTTTTATTATTATTATTTAAAAGGAAAAAATACAAATTTTGACTGTTAACTGCTTCAAATAATCAGTTACAATTACCATAAATTTAACAAATAGGGAAGCAATATCAATTTTCAAGATTTATTAAATCACTACATGAAAACATTACATGTGACATCTGACCACTCATAAAGTGCAGCTTTGCAGAACACGTTAAGAATAGTGTCTTTTGACACAATGACTTGAACACTTGTGTGTAAATAACATGAAAACAATTTACACACCAGAATTTATGCCTTGCAGCATTCTATAAAACTTTCATGGAACAAACAAGTAAAACATCATGACAAATGTGAGTGCTCAGGCTCTGATAAATGTCTAAAATGTATGAACAAACACAACAACACACAACAGCTCTTCATATGTGTAGGCATGACAGACATTTTTTAGTGCCTAGGCAAGAAGCATGTTTTTGAGAGTCATGAACCTGGAGGATGGTTTTGGACGCAGTGTGTCGAGTCCCACGAAAAAGTCTCTGAAAAACCTCAAAAGTTTTGACAAGTTTGGAAGGATACTGGAGATTAAGTGCGTATGTCAACCCGAGGAGTAGGCTGCATGCTCTGTCCAGATTGCCAAGATCAGTGAGTACTGGTATTCCCTCAAGGATGATGCCCACCCCATCTGGATCACGGCACACATAGATCCTCATAGTGTCCGTTTCCAGGTCCTCATGCGCAGTGGTCTCGGCTGTTCCCTTTAAAACATACAAACACAGTAATTACTCTAAAACCAACTATATCACTTGTTGATGTAAGAAAAAAATACATTAAATAGATGTGTGATCAAATTCATATAGACAGCTTCTCTGAAAAGCTTATTTGAAAACCAGAAAATTCCAGAACAATCCTAATTTGAGATCTTGTACATTAGACTTAATGGTGCATTTCTTTCCACTTCGGTATGTATATATGTATTTTAAATGTGAGCTGCTGGACAACTGAATTTCCCTCCAGGGATAAAGTATATCCAATTAAGTCGGCGATGATTTGTGGTTATTATCGGTACAAGCAGAGCGAATCAAGACTTGAATAAGTTTGGTTCAGTTTGACATTATTGTCAGTCTGTTAGAAAAACATTTTATTTTGTTATAATCGAAAATTAATGGACTTAATTAGGCTATGACTGGCAGCAGGTGTCAAAGTCTGTTACCCCGTCAATATGTGTTCACTTACTTTAATCTGCACCCAACCTTATCCTTAACCCCAACCAGTCGTCCTTTAAGTTGCTTAACTTGACCACAAACAGTTATCACTGTAAGGCTTTACCTTAAACTTGAATCCTAACCCCAACCGCAGAGGTGGTGCTTCGGAAAACACCATTCTAACATGAGGGGAACATCATTTGACAAGGGAACAGACTTCGACATAACACCGATGCTAGTGGAAAGCCCTGACATATTTTCCCCGGACGGAGGAGTTAAATAAATACCGGACTTCGGCAGATTTTACCAGTAAAAGTCCCGTAATTACCGGATAACAGAAAACCAGATCACAATATTGTTTCATCACTGCTTGTGGTCAGACTGAATAGGCTACAGCTGTAGACTTCCAAACTGTGTAACGCTTGACCAGGCATGACCGCAAAACGCAGTAACTTACACTCTCACACAAAAATGAAATGCCTGCATACACATTAGACTACATTAATAACATATAGGCTAATGATTATTTTAACTCCATCTTAAATGTTTGGTTACTTGCAGGAACGGGACTTTTTGGTCTGGCCTGCTTGTCAGGCCTGTAACGTTAATTGAAAAGAGCGGCAAATGTAGTACAAATGTCGTACTCCTACACGAAAAAGGGGTGACATAGCCTATGTTTATTATAAAAAGCATTAAAAATATAAACAGTAGGCCATTTAGCTAAAGTTGACGAGTGGTTTGAGATTTGAGCACATTTGGTAAAGCGTTTGTGGCGGTATGTTAAGGCCTAGTGACGCAACAGCTAAATTGGCAAATGGAGGAAAGAGAGACGTGTTTTTGCATGCAATCTTCGCTTAAAATCTAACCTTAAACAAAACAAGTAGTTACTTACATGTGTTGTAAAAAGTACCGTCACTCCTAAAATCCGTGTGTTGTCCGTTGTCCGTTGGTCCTCTCCGTGGATGGTGTGGTCCAGAGTGAAAAGTTAACTGTTAACCGATAACGTGCCCGTAACATGCCCAGACTGGCCCAGACTCATGCTTCAAGTGCATGGGCGGGATCTTGCTCTGTTGAGTTTTACTTCTGATAGAAGCTGTTAAATTGAGTTTTGTAAAAGTCGATTTATAGTGTAGTCCAGTAAAATCAATTTTATGCTAGAAAAAAAAAATTCCCACTTTTAAGTTTCACATAACTTAGAAAACCAAAAAAAGAAGATTAATTAATTTATCGCAATAAAAATACTTTAAAAAGTAAAGTCATATGGACAGTACCACTGAAGGAGTTTTTACAGTGTGGAGGGTACAAGCCAATGGGAGCCTTCTGGAGCAATGGCTCCCATTGGTCAATTTCTATGCAGGCCTACGGCTGATAGACTTAGTGGATTTTTTTTCTTTTTTTTTACGAAACATAGGAAACCACAGCTCATTTTAATGTTGACATGAAATGAAATGTGTTCTTTTGCCATAATAATGATTAATACCATCAAAAAGTAGACCCATAGGAACCTATAGGTTTATGAATATCCCTTATTGATGCATGAGTGTTGCTTGAAATAGACGCCCAGTTGCTTTTGACTCATAACTATAGTCTATTGCTCCCGGTACTGAAAGTGTCAAATTGTGGGAGGGAGGGGTGATATTAATCCCTTGTTTGAAGTTTTGCAAAAACTGCAGTGAGGAGATAAGCCTCCGACACACGTCCGAGAAGCGAAGCGACAGATGACGAAGGAGAGCCGCACAGATGGATGGCACGGCGTTTTGTTGTGACTACAGTATTTGTTTCATATGACAGGAGCAGAAACAGAACCATAAGTGGGAGTGTTGTCGGCTGACAGACTGATGTGTTTTGTCCGCAGTTGATCATTTCCATTTTTGCCCCTGCGGTGCAAAAAAAACACACACACACACTCCGATATTACATATTGACAAAAGGGCGGAGGGGCTGTCTCGCTCCGGTGTTGAAACAAAGTTGAAGAGAAACTTCAGGAGCTGTCCCACCAGGGATTGTCAGAGGGATTAAAAAAAGAAATGATGGAGGTGCCGAGGTGAAGGCCAGGTGGGGAGGAGAAGCTGGACGGGGGGAGCTGAGAGAGATTTGTTTGATGAAAGTGAATGAGCCCGGACTGGAGGGAGAGGGTTATACAAGAAGAGAGAGAGAGAGAGTCTCTTCTCAAGTAGATAAATAATAAATGTGAAGAGGTTGAGGACGCTATCTTATGGCCACACTCTTAATGCAACAGGTCAGGTTTCATTGCCGTGAAAGCCGAGCCCCAACTATAATTCCACTTGTTTTGGCAGCTTTTATCTAAACCCCTAGGTTCTTTTGCACAACTTTATTTATGCTTCCTTTTTTTTTTTTAACTGGGAGCCAGGACAAGAGAGCACAACGCTTTGTCATCTCGGTGGGATCGTTGATGATTCAGTCCGGGAAAAAAAAACACACCAGACAGGAGGCTATGAAGTAAACAAGAAGAGGGGAGGGGAGGAGGGGGGAGAAGGAGACAGACGAGGAGAAATGAGCAGAAAAGAGCCCGAGGGCAGTTGAAGTGATAAGAGTGGGCAGCACAGAGCCAGATGAGAGGGAAGGGGGAGGAAGACGGCACAATCTGAGATGAAGGGGGGGTGGGTACTCATGCGTCATTATCTTTTTTGGCGAGCTCTCTGCCGCTGCGTGGCATCTGGCGAAGGCTTCACTTAATGTCCTCTCACATCCACATCTGTAACGGCGTGTGTGATTCCACTCATCTTAAGTAATCGCGTGTGTTCACACGTTGCATCACCTTCTCCCCGGCCTTCACGCCACCTTGAATACGCGGCAGGCTGGTGATTAAGGGGCGGTTGGAGGCGAATGGGTTTGATATTAAAATCTACTGTAATGGCTGCTAACGCTTCGACGTCGACGTCTCATCCTCGTGGCGTCGAGTCGAAGCCGCGAGCTCTTCCCCGCCTCCTAACCTTGATTTGCTCTCTCTCTCGCCACTCCCCCTTCTGTGTTTCCTTTCTTCTGAGCTCCCTCCTGTCTCTTATCCTCCTCATCTCCCTCTCCCGAGGTGTGCACCGCCGTGTACACTCAGGTGTCATGTTATACAACGTGGATCTGCTTCCAGACTACAAGGGGAGAGGGAGCGAGAAAACGGCATAACAAATATAAAAGGGGAGAGCTTTAGAAGAAGCTGTATTTGTTTTGTCATCGCACTCATTGTCATGTCATACTTTGCATGCACGATATGTGCGTGTGTGTTTGTTCTCTGCTGGCGTGCGGGTCTTTATCTTTGCGCTTATGTTCCCCTCTGCATGTTTTATGCGTTTCACTTTCAAGCCGTAATAAACTCCCCGAGCCCCGGGGCTTTGCCCTTTTGGTGTTTTTGCTTCTCTTTGCTCTCATTTTGTCTGAAACCTGCACTCTCTTTATCATCCCCCAGCTCGCTTCCTCGGCATGGCTCATTCTCTCCCTCTCCCCCTCTCCCTCTCCCTCCCCTTGTGAAGTGTGCGACCTCTGCAACTTTATTCCGCCCGTCGCCGGGGACATTAGCAGGAGCGGGTCAATGAATGCTGATGAGCTCGTTCGGAGGGCACTCAGTGAAAGGCCAGACGTGGAGATCTCTGGATCCCAGCGGCTCCGACGGCACTCCCGGTGCAATACGCTGACGTGTCCACATCCCGTGTTTCCCCCCCCTCCCCCTCATGTCAAGGACTGAGATAACTGCCAAATCACAGAGAAGATTATCAGGTAGATTTTGTTGATGGGTTCACCTGTCTCTTATGAAGAGCTCACATGCATTCCAGCAGGAAGAACAGTCAACAGTTAAATTAAAAGCATTAAAAAAAAAGATACACTCTGACTCTGAAAGTCTGTGATGGCATTATTTACTACTGGCCTTATTCAGAAATGTGAACTACATGTACACATTGATTTTCTCCTCGCTGTTATCTGTAACTGAAACATAGACGTTGTAACTGACATCTCATTGCGTTTATTAACGAGCAGTTAGACTTTTAACTTAAATCACATATTCAAATATATAGAATTACTTTCCTATACTTATTTTAAATAAAAACACTAAATGGACAAGAAAGCAGGAATAAGACATTTTATTTGCTGCCTTCCCTGAAAATGATGCAAAGATTAAGTTGGTCTATCTGCATATTTAAGATATTGTGGACGCTCCATGGCAATATTTTGGGGTTGTAAAGTCATCAACCTAACTGGATGAAATTCCGTTAAATGGATGGAAACTTGAAGCCCCTTTTTGTCGATTGTACTGCTTCTGCAGTTATTACTCTCTGGGTTTAAGGGGCAGTATATATGTAAATAAGGAAATCTTAATGAAACATCCACACACAAAAAATGGTTACTCTGCCGGCAGGAGGTGTGGGTCAAACAGCCCCTAGCCATTTCCAGGGTTGTTGTTGTTGTTGTTGGGCAACAAATAGAATCCAGGATGAAACAACCTCCTCTCTCGTTAACTGACGGTCACAACTTTAAGTCGTGACAATCTTTATTGTTAAACTGCCAGAAAACAATTACCTGGAGACAAGTTGAGCAATCTGACACCGTTAACTGATGAGCTTGACCCTGGAGCGTTTTTTTTTCTTTCTTTCCCCCCCGTGCCACAACATTTAATCCAACTTGCTTTATCGTGCTGGTGTGATGGAAGGCGGGGGACGAATGGCGCGGCTCCCCGTCACCGTTGGCGGCGGTAATAGGATGTGACGAGTGAGAGGCAGAGAGCGGCGGTGACAGACGGCGATGGTAGCGCTGATCATTAACCTGTCTACTGCGGTGTTACACGCCGAGGTGATGATTTGTTTACCGCATACTTTAACAAGTCAGCCTCAGGGTCGGCTCTTGTCAGCTGTGAAGACGTGATGCGTGTGTGTGGCGTTATGATAACGAGCGTGCAAATGGAGCTTTTTGGGGGTTTTTGTTCTGAGCTGTACTCAATGTGTGTGTGTGTGTGTGTGTGTGTGGTGCCTGATGACGTATTCTTTTGTCATTCCTGGCTGAAGAAGTGGTAATATAAGAGTCCTTTTCCATTACTTTGATGTTTTATATCAATTCCATTCCATTACTGGGTTGTTTTGAAGCAATCAATACTGGATTGAACACTCCCATAGGCTTCCAGTTTTCACCTAAATGTCCTTGCAGTTAAATTGTCTGTTTGAGAAAAAGGTTTGCCTTTATACAGCATGCTATTGCGGCTGTATACTGTGAGGTAAGAGGTCTGTGTTTTAGCAGCGGGGCTCCAGAGGTGGCGATGTTAGTTTGTCGGTCTGCTGGCTTTTGGTCCAAACTGAATGACCTCAACGACCATTGGGATGAATTGGTTCCAAGAGTCTGGATTTTTAAAGCACTTTTCTAGAGCACAATGTTGACACATTATTGAATCCATGACGACTCGTGAATGAAGCCCCATGACTTTCATCTAGGGACATCATCAGGTCAAATGTTTAATTTGTAACAATATTCTCACTTCAATCAGGAGGCAACCCCCAGTTCTGCAAAGTGAAGCCAAGGCGGAAGTGCCTTAAACGTGCGTTCTCCCTAATAACCAGCAGGGGGCATCCAGTATGGGAGTCCATGTTTTCGTTTTAACATTTCAGGGTTTTCAGTTAGCATTTAGCTGCATTGAATCTTGGTCTTGGTTCAGAAATTTTTGATTTGCCTCAAAAACTAGACAATTAAATTATGTTTATCAGAAAACAGTTTCTATCGTAAATAAAGAGGTGTATTTGCAGTACCCTCAATGCCTAAGTGGCTTGGCATTCACATGTGAAATGATTTTTTTTTTAAAGAAATATGCACATATTGCACTGTAGCCTATAGTCATCCTAGATGTCGTTTGTATTTAATCAGTGTGTTCCATTGGAAATTCCAGGCTTCCAGTTTTGTAAGAGCATACAAAGGCTGACCTCTGAATGTATCGTTTTGAAAACCGAAACTCTGATGAGTTATTGATGTTAAAAGTTCAACTGCTAGTATTCAACTTTGAGCGAAACTTCGATGAAGTGCTTGACCGGCGGCCCTGATGAGTTATTCCTGATTCATCACCTGCTGAGCGAGTGATTGATGCCGTTTGTTTACCCACGTTTCAAGTTTCCCGTTTTGATTAATTAGAGTAAAGCGTGCGTACGGTGTATAAGGCTGATTGGTCGATCGCTGTAATCTTCCCAGCTATGACAGAAGGCTCCTCAATCATCTTGACTGTAATTCATTGAATCTCTAGATGACTGTATGAACAATTGCCTCACTTCGAATTTATATATAGTTGGCCCGTCGAAGTCGCCTGTCTGTTTCGCTGAGGATTTAATGTCGGGAAAGCTGTTTTCACGTCTTTGCAGAGTCTGTCAGTAATTTAGTGGAGTTGAACCACGTCCACTATTAACAACTGCGAGGAACCCTGGACATTGTGCGCTGTAGCAAAGGGCCATTTACCTTTTTCTGCCGGCGTATTCAGAGATCATTTATTATCTTCTCTCTTCTTTCTTTTTTTTTTTTCCGCTGCTGTGTTAAATTGAACAAATGCTTGAGATTTCTGTAACGTCTCAACCTCATCACCTGCATGGTTAAACAATATAACATTGTCTGACTGACTTTGTGACTTTGCACTTAAATCCAGGTGGAAACGTTTGCACCTCTTCAAGTTGAAATGAATCATGCGAAACTGATAATTAATACAAATTTGAAAGTTAATGAGTTTCTCTGAGATCTTGGTGTTGTTGTCAGAAGTTGAAGGTTGTTTTGTGTCAAAATTAGCCTGGAAGATTGTTTCACACGTGTGCAAAAAGCCTGATTTAAGGTGAATTGAAACAGTGATGTGAACCGTTAAATGGTCTTTTTTAAATGTATTTTTAATTTCTTCCAAAAGACTCAATTGCTAAATACGCATAGCTCTTGTGTTGCAATCCGATGTTATATACTAGTCATTGATGGAAAGAGTCAAAACAGAATTCAATTTAATATTAAATCAGTATGCATTGATGCATGTGGTTTATTTTAGATCGTTGAAAAGTGAAATTAATGTATTTTTTTTTCTTTTTTGGCATCTCTCGTAACAAGTTGGCCAATCTCTTTATTTGTTTTGACTCAGACACTGAACCCGTGTCAGTCTAATCAGTTCTGGAGGAGGGTTCTCGTTACAAGTGTGATGAAGTTTGTCAAGCAGGCCCCTAATTTGCACACGCTGATTGACACTTTGATCCCAGTTCTCTCATTTAATATCTTGATTGCGCGATGCGACGGCTCCTCGGGGTGAACACCAAATTGGTGCTTAGACGAAAAATAACTGTTAAGGGCTGCGCATACACGCATCCAATTTGTCTTATTTTATATATGTGAGTATATATGTGAATAAAATTACAGTTTGGGACTTGGCCATCTCAAAAGCAGTGGATTTGGAGCCATTTAAGCTAAAGGCAGTACATTTCTGACAGGCTTCCGAACCACAATGACTGGACAACAAAGGACGAACAGCAAGCCATGGTATTAAAACCCACTGTGCTCCCAACATGGTTTCATTCACCAAGCCTTTCAGCACCACGGACAGCACCCATTTACAAACAAGTGACAGTATTTATGATGAGGTGAAAACACCAATGGTGTATAGAGAAAGTGGAGTACAATGGCAGTCAGCACCTTTCACCAGGGCAGTAATTACTCATTGTTCTGTGGAGGCTTGACCTTGAACATTCGGATTTTCTCTTTTGTAACTGTAGCCTTTCAAGTGGGTGTTGACGTTTGACAGAAATCCTCTGTGAAAAGAAGTATATATTTTTTTCTTGTAGAAGGAAATTACAGTCATTTCTTTCTTTTGCAACAACTCAATAGCATAGAAAGATAAGATAAGATAAATAAGGACAATGAAGCGAGGGCACAAGCTCATAGACGTCACCAGTTGTTTTGGTTTTGTGGTTTTGAAGCCTTAAATTTGGCATTTAAGCCGCTTCCATGTTGGTTTCTGGATGCCGCCATCTTTTTTTCATCATGTTGTTTTGAAGAAGACTTTAAACTAGAGGTTGAGAACATAAACTAGTGTTTACGATGTTTTCTAATCAAGTGAGAAGGAGGGTAATTTCCTCAAAGACAATCAGACTTCTTTTTGAAACCAAATGAGTCGCCCCCTGATGGCCACTAGGAAGAATGCAAATCTAAGGCATTTCTACCTTGGCCTCCCTTCTCAGAACTGGAGGTTGCTGCCTTCCCGAGCTCCCTACAGACCCTAAAAATGCACATTATCTCTGGGCTGTTGTTGGCAAACATGCTTATTGTTTACAAGTAAAAATATCTCAAAGCCCGGTTCGGGGGCTCACTTTTATCTGGATACACAGCCTCATTGTTCACTTGTGAAGGTGTAGCGTAGAGCAGGTGGGGCATTCTCCATTCACACTGTGTGTGTCTAAAATTATCTACAGTATTACCTTCAAGTCTCACCTGTGTGTTGAAAGCAGTTCAAATTTAAAAGACTTGAGTCGAGCGTTATGATGTTGGAATATTTATTTGGTTGAGAGTTTATTCCTTTAGGAGAGATGGCGACATATGGAGGAAATTATTTCACAGGGGTTTATCGAAGCTCTGTTTCAGTAGCACATTCATCTCAGTGCGTTTGATTGTGTGTGTGTGTGTGTGTGTGTGTGTGCACCTGCACGCCTGTTTGCATGGTCCTTATTGTGTGTGTGTGTGTGTGTGTGTGAGACTTATCTAAGTGGATTGAAAGAAGTCCCATGCCAGTCATTCTCAGGAGGAATAGATGACTCCACTTTCATCTTCTCACACACACACACACACACACACACACTACTGCAGTCTTTTACACTTTGGTGAAATATGTGTGTGTGTGTGCGTGTGTGTGTTTGCACCCACGTGGCTCTTGACAACTTTCTGCCTATCGATTTGCCCCAAAGCAGTTTCCCCATCTCTTTTACATTCTGTACATTCTGTTTTATTATCATATGCTGATAGCAGAGTGAGACTGCATTGCAGTTTTTAATCAGTGCAGAGATACCCCGTCTGACTACACAAGCTCTTTTTGGACAAATGACAGCTCACTCTGTAACTGTTTGTCCGATGGAAAAGTGCATGCGACTGTGTTCTCGTACAGCTTTCTAAAACTTGAGAGATGATGATGATTTGAGTCAGTCCGTTGAATGTGAAAGAAAATATTGGATTAATAAAGCACCTCCCCGTTGCTTTTAAAGAGAGAAATGGTCATGAAATTACATAACGCTAATCCATGAACAAATCACAGCGGTAGAGAAGGTACACACAAGCGCCCACATCCACTGACGTTTTCACTTTTTTTTCCCCCACTGTGTTGAAAAGTAAAAGGTTGTCAAAGTAACAATGCAGCTGCTGGTAACTATTTGTCGAGGTCTGCTTACTTCCTTTCCGTGTTTTCTTCTCGTTTCCCGTCATTTGACTAAAAACCGGGTTCCGTTCGGCCACAGCAGGTGAGCGTGTAGCGTGTGGTGGGCATCATTTCAACATCACTGTTTCCTGCAGGGGAAAATAACATGAGTGGTTTTGAAGCTTGAAATTACCGGCAGCGAGAGCTAGCGGCCTTTTTTTTTTTTTTTTTTTTTTTTTGTGTTTGCTTTCATGTTTGTGTGCATGCGCCGCTACACTGCCACACTGTTTGTGTCGGGGATCATAGTGGTGTTGACCCCTCGGTCTCACTGGTTGAATCTGGATTACCTGTATCACTGTGTTGACAGGAATGTGTGTGTATGTGTGTGTGTGTGTGTGTGCATAACCACTTCATTGTGAGTTTTTGTAACTGTGGTCCATGTTTATTCCTTTATTATTATTATTTTCTTCCTGGCCATTCCTGGCCTGTCCCCCCCCACTCTTCAGACTGGCTTCATATCAGGGAAATTAATAATTTGCTGACCTTTCGTCCAGCCTCATCCCCCCTAGTTACTGTTGCTATGTCTAGTTTCCGGTTGCAGTTTACACTGATAACGGTGGCAGGAATTCATTTTTGAAGCAACTGGCAGATAGAAAAGCGGGTTGACCATCGATTTTTGTCGTCTGGAATAACACCTATGTTTGTTATCAGTCTCAGCTTCAGAAGCTAGCTAAATGAGCTAATGTTAGCTCCATGGACACAGTGGATGTGTTTTTATATAAATTAGGGGTGAGTATTGGCAAGAACCTCACGATACAATACGTATCACGATATTGCGATATAAATAAAGATGAAAACACAAGTACCTGCATATGTACATCAGAGGATATTGATCAGAGGACAAATTGAGTCAAAACTATTGCATTCAAAACAACCTCTCCATTTTATTAAGTCCCATGAAATTCACTGGAATAGATATTGAAAATAAAATGAAAAAGGATAAAGTACCCTGAGTGACAATGCACAAAATAATAAAATAATATGAATACATAATTTGTCTCCTTATGTGTTTGAACTGTTTGAACACTGAACTGAAGAGGTCATATAAAAATAATGTAAAGGTATATGTGTAAACATGATTTTTTTTTCTTTCGAGTTGAAAAATCGATATTGTATCGGGCGGCAAAGTATCGCGATATATTGCCGTATCGATATCTTCACCCACCCTTAATGTAAACCCATCACCCCACATACTAATGCAGCTACTTAATGATATGCTTGTCCTTGAAAGTAAGTTAGGGAGTTAGCTAACGAGTTTCAGTTAATGAACACACAACTGCACTTTGGCCTGTTGCTGCTGGTTAATAAGCTACGACTGGACGGTTGCTTGGTGATGGACCCAGAAATAATAATAAATGAACCAGCTGTAAAAGGAACTGATGTCTGGAGGGACGGATGCACGGGGACAATGAGAGCTGAGTTTGCGAGCGTTTGAAAGCCCGACAGATACAAAAGGGAAGAATCCACAATGACTGATTGAACGAGAGACTGTGTGTCAGGTCTAATTTGCCGGCACTTCGTCGCTAAGTGTTGTGGGACCGGCTGGCGGTCTCGCCCCTCTCTCCTCTCTCTGCCCTCCTGCACTCTGTTCTTTGCACGACACAACACAAAGAGGAAATGTTGATTTTAATCACTACACATAATTAATGACCGTCCTTCCTTGTTAAGAAAATAACAGCCTTGCAGCCACATCGTAATTGGCAGCGATACATCAGCGGCCTACTGTAGGTGTGTTGCAATGAGTGTGTGTGTATCGGTGTGTGTACACGCGATCCACATATTATCAGGGAATCCCAATACACTTCCGTTTTCAAACAATGAATAGATGCGGCCATAAAAACTTGAGAGAACGCTTCAATAGCTATTCAGTATTCATAACACAGGGAGGCAATAACAGTGATGAACAGGCTTTGGGTTGCCGTTTACATTCAGGGATGGATTTGAGAGCTTTAGATTGCAGCGAGGGCTTTTTACAGGTAGTTAAGATTCCATTTCCGTTTCCCAAACGACCTCCATTTCCAGAGGGTCCTGAGCTTCAGCTTTACTCATTTATTGCTCCATGCCCCATCATAAGGCGCTTCACTACACCGCTCTCTGTGCCGCTGCTTATTTGCATGTGCATTTGCTTGTAAATTAGAGGTTCAACACCGCTGATGTCTCCGAATCAGTAGGAGTATCAGTACTTTATTAAGGAGATCAGCCGGTGGTGAGCACTGTCGGCCCGTTGTAACACAATCAGAAGGGTAAGTGGATTATATGGAGCCCCAGTAGCAACAGAAAGAAGTAAATGACTTCCAGGTCAGTGAGGACAATACTTTTGATAATACTGCAAGGGAAGCGTAGTATTAAAACAAATAAATACTTTGTTAGCGTTACCTTGTTGGCATGCTTTAGCTACAGTTAACATTATGTAAACTTTTTGGGGTATAGTTTAATGGCGAAAGTCATGCTTTTATTTCTTTTTATGCTCCCTTTTAGTTATTTAACTACTAATTTCTTCTTCTTCTTATTGCTTGTGCTTGCTTGTTCTTCTTCTTCTTCTCCTTCTCCTTCTCCTTCTAGTCCTCCTCCTCCTCCTCCTCCTTAATAATAAATTAATCTGGGAGTCTTTGATATGGTCATACAAAGACGTCTCCATCAAATAAAGGAATCATACAAATCAATACAAATGTATCAAGTACTAACTGTTTTTAGAACCAAAATAAGTGTATTTTTATGTCTGCCTCACCAACATTCAAACACTTTCATCTGGTGCAAAAAAAATGCACATTTGTGTGTCTCCAGTCGTCGCCAGTGAGCTAGCAATGTGGGGCTTTATTCACTTTTGACTGCACAATGACCTACACGGCATTAAACAACTCACCTGCAGCGCTCCGCTGTGGCTTTTCAGCAAATCTCCCCGGGGGATATGTTTCATATAAAGGCTTTGTAATCCAGAGGTATACTGTTTTGGAGATGCATCATGCAGCGGGGCACACGCAGTCCCAGGAGCTCCTATCCACGGAGTTTGTAGTTTTATTGATGTCGCAGTGAAAATATTTGTTATCATTTTGACGGCAATATTGAAATAATAAAAATGCATTATTATATCGTGAGAATTATTGCCGTTGTCGACGGCATCTTGCTGCTGCTATTTATCCTCTCTAAGGGAAACATTTTTACTGCCTCAACATGCATTTCATTAAATTAATTTGAATGGGACGGCTTAATTTGCAAACTTAAACATGAGTAATTTGGAGCTAGAGCTTCGGCAGTACTAATAGAACTGCACAGATGGTTTCTGTGCTCGCCCAACTTCATTACAAAATTGTCATAATAAAGGTTTAAAGAAGAGGTATGTGTTTACAGATTCTCTCACAGACGTAGCCCAGCGCCTTAAAATGTTTAAATTGGACTCTGTATAGACCTTTATACTGATGAAGTATCGCCTGGCTTTACACAGATATCCAGTCTTATAAATTTGATGCCACCGCCGAGGCTGAAAGTACGTTTTATGAGTCTGGCTGCGGATGATGTATGTGTTGTGTTGTGTGTGTGTGTGTGTGAATGTATGCGTGCATGTGTAGCAGAGCCTGTCTTTGCAGCAGCCACGCTTTGGCAGCTTGTAGTTTTCCCCTCAGAAATCAGCCGCTCTCTGAACTGTTAAATCACACTAGAAGCCAACCTTTGAGAAGAAAATTAATTACTTTCCCTCCGCCTCCCCTTCCCCTCATTTTTTCCACATTAACCCTCCGTCATTCCTTTTCACTCTTACACTCTCCCTCTCGATTTCTCTCTTTCTCATAAAAAGTATAGAGATAGTTGGCCTGAGGTAAAAGCTTTTTTTTTCTTTCTTTAAAAAAAAAAAAAGAACAGAAACACAAACTCTACTGCAATCGTGAGGTTGTCAAGTTTTTCTGTCCACACCGAGAGCTCGGTTTGCAGTCTATGAAAGCGGCTCTCCTGTTCCTGTTTGGATGCTGGATAGTGTCTAGTGGATCCACCTGATGCTGCCATTTATCATCATATTAACCACAGCCTCGCACGTGTAGCACAAAGCCAAGGAAACAAATGGTTGTGCTAGTAAACTGTACGATCTTCGTTCACCTAATCCGTGCTTTGTGCTCAACGACCTGGTGATGTGTTATAATCAAAAGCCGCACAGGGGGCCCTTTTCCTTTTTTTTATTGGGTCTCAAATTGATTTGCCTCCCCTGCTTTCTCTCCACCCTTCCTCTCAGGTGGAGATAGACGATGTGGAGGATGAGGAGAAGCGATACGCCCTCTTCCTGGAGCTCCGCGAAGCTGCACAAAAGTGGGAGGACTTTCAGCTGCTCACGCTGCTCCTGCAAGCGTGGCCGCCCATGATGAAAGAGGAAGTGTAAGACAAATGTTATTTCTTTTTATTGCCCTTTGATTCCTTCAAGTATTTTGACTTTTTGGAAAATGTACCAGCAGCTGGTAAGCCTAGCTTAGCATTAAGACTGAACAAACCCAGACTAGCCGTTTCCCGCTCTTTCCAAAGATACCGGCACCTTGTTTAATCTGGAGAATGATATGTAAAAAGACTAATTGCTGAGCTAGCAAGTACCTGATAATTGGATATGGAATATGACTTAAGAATGTGAACTAAAAGGTTTTAAAGGCAGTTTTCATTCAAGCTCAACTTTAATGCTAAGCTAAGCTAATCAGCTGGGGATTTAACACACAGACATGAGCGGTATCGTTCTTTGCATCTAACTTTCGGGAATAAAGTGACACTCATAACTATGAGTGTAAGCATCACAACTACAGATATTGCTTCTTCATGAGTTATTAATTTGCTCGCAACCCCATGTTTACAGCTCATTTACTAACTCATACAGACAGAAAGAAAGAAATCATAAATATATATTCTTTAGGCAGGTTTTTGAAGATTTTGTGCAGAATACCAACAGCATGGCAGCTGATTTACTTTCTTTCTGCCCTTACTCACCTCACTTAATTCTCTTTATTTTCTAAATGCATTGGCATCCTCTCAGCATCTTAAGGAAAATTAGTTTTAAATCTAAAATGAGTGCTTTTTCACCACTTTGCTTTGTGTTTCGGCTCCTAACAGTCACTTTGAACTTCATACTGTGGCTTCATCGCTACCAAAATCAGGGACACATAGAGACGCTGACATTTTAATGGGGATTTCTGTGCAACAGGTTCTCATTTCCCTGAGAGCGGTGAGGGAGAATAGAACCTCTAATCACTCAGGTTAACGCACTGCACATAAACTAGTTGGAAATGGAAACAGGCATCTTCAGGAGGCTTCGGGCTACTTGCACCAGCTGGCACAGTGTGAGCCTCAGCAAGTGTTGCTTGTATTTTTCGACAAGTGCCTAATGATGTGATTGCTCTTCTCTTTTCCCATTGTTCTTGATTAAAAGTGAGTGGTACTCTGAAGCCCGCTGAGACGATACAGGGTTATGCTGTCGGGAATTTATCCTTCCAGCTCAATCGAATCAGACTCCGTTTCAAACAGTTTCGATCAGCAATTTAAATCAGAGTTCTTCCCCAGTGGTTGTTAGACACTCACAAGTACAAGGCTGTGTATAAGTGTGTGTGTGTAAGACGTTGTTGGTTTGTTGATGAACAAGATGTGTTCATTCCTTCTGCATCAGTTTAAAGGCCAATACAACCTGCTCTTTCAATCAAAAAGGAGGGTCACAGTCCAGAACCTGCTTGAAATGTGAAGGTGGTGGGCAGAAGGGGCCGGACTTCGAGGGTCAGGAATGTCAGCAGCAGTGGCATCAATCACCAAACTGGGCCGGAGAAGGCAATCCTCTCTGACATGCTGGTCTTTCTGCCGGGTCCTTTTGAAGCGTCTTTAACCAAATAGGAGGTTAAAGGTTCCTCAGGAGCCACAAGAAGCAAAATAATGGGAAAGTCACCCTTTGTATTTACTGTGGAGACACTCTGCCAGTTAAATGGATACAACAATCAATGCAAAGTAATAGGGGTGTGAATCTTTGGCTTCCCAGCAATTCGGTCAACGATACAGTAGTTGGGAATTTTTTTTTTGTTTTTTTGGAACGATTCAATTTGATTCTGTAAAACACGATTCGATTCAGTAACTTGTACCAAAATTCTATATCCATGAAATAAACATACAATAATGTGAGTGAGACTATCTGTATTCTTCTGAAAGGTGAAAAAATAAAATATTTATTCTATAAAAAAGTAGTCCTGCATAATATTTTATGCTGAATACAAAAATGTAATCCTCATTAATCATAATTAAGAATCACGATTCATCCGATAAAATGCATTTATATCGATTATTGGTGAAGCCAAAACGATTCATTCTATTTTTTACTTTAACAGATCGATTAAGTTGAATCGGCATAACTGCATTGAAACAAAGTCGGTGTGTTTGAAGGTGATCGTTCCTGGTTCGACCCCAGAACAGGAAGCGTTTTTGCACACAGAACCTAAGGTCACATTTAAGAATTGTGGCATCAAATGTGCAAAGACGTATCTTTGTCTGTAAGGGAGAGCGTGCATGTTGCTGGGATTGTCTTGCACTGAGTGCAAAGCAGCTGCAGTCTAAGCGTCGCTGCCGGGACGCTCGGCTCCAATCCCTCTCTTTGATCTGCAGACTGAGCTGCTGTTCCGTATTTCAGATTTAGATTGCAAACATAATGCGGAGTACAAACTCAGCCTCTGATTATGGATTTTTGTTTTTCGCTCGTCTCTTTGGTCGGCATCGTTTTCAAATCGCTGGAGTTAATTTGCTGCAACATGCATACACTGTAATGCTCCTCTTTGAAGCTTAGACGCCTGAAACTGAGGTCTGATCTGCGTTAAGTCTACCCTTTATGTACACTAAACATAAAACGTACACTAAGTATGTTTTAACGGCTGCTGCATCCGGCCCTCATAATTCGGGGGAAACAAAACTTAACCTTGAAATGCCTCATTTAAGATGTTCCTTTCAGACTTGAGACACATGGATACACTTAACTGTTGCTCAGTGACTCAGTGTTTAATCCTGGTGGGGACGGAAGTGTGGTTTTTACGGCGTGTGTCTGTGGAGATTTGTTTCAATAACACTACAAGAGGCTTGTTTTTGGGAGCTATATCGAGTCGCATCTAAAAAGCTTATCCTTTTTTTTGTCCGTCCGCATCCACTGAGTCGTGATTCAAAGCACGATTGGAGGCTGGCTGTGAGTCACACCGCGCCCCGTGATGACAGATCTGGCGAGCGCACTCGACACTTGGTCGTCTGCATGCAGCAGAGCCTTCGCCGCGGCCGCGTCACGCGAAGGTGAAGCAGCTCGGCGGGACGAGACGCCCCCCGCTAGCTGGACGGAGAGACTCGTGGTCACACACGGGGAGCCCTGCTGTCGCTCTCCTCCTCATTTGAAAGCCCTTTTCCATCACACACACGCCCTCTTATCTCTGCAGATATACACGCATATCACCTCCTTCCTCTAACAAGCTTTCCCAAGACACACTTCAGCAGATTCTCAAGGATTGATCAGCATGTTGCCACCTACCCTTTATCATGTGAAAACACCCGCAGTGAAAGAAAGCAAAGATCCCTCCTCTCGTCTCCGACCTCCCTCCTTTCTCCTTTTCTTCGCTGTTCAATATTTAATGCACTGCTTGTCATGTTAATCACACACATAACTTTCAGCAGGGCTGGCACGTCGACGCCAATTTTTCTAACCAATGGAAACGTATTCCCTCCTTTACGGTGGTGCATCGCTGCTTGTCTCTGATGGATGAGTGACAGAGTTGTTCTAAGTCAGGTTAAAGGCTCCATGCAGATAGAAATGAGGCCTTGGCTTTGCATTTAGATTGATAAATGGATAGATTGATGGATAGATGGATAGAGAGAGATGCATGCATACTTTATTCATCCTTTATTTCACAACTACACCCTCCATTAGTGTTGGCTTGGCCAGCAGGGACTCGATCCTAGCATCGATTCTAAGCCACGGTAATGATAATATTAATAGAATGAATCATTTCAACGGGATCCATCCGTCAACCGAGATCTAATTAACAGATAGTGAGTCGTTCCGTGGCTTCCCATAGGTTTAAAAAAAAATGTTCTCCCTACGAGCGATATTATTAAAGATCCATGAAGGTCGCGTTGCCTTAACGTCGTTGGCATTTGCCAGCCTTGGTCGGAGCTAATCGGTTCCTCTGGAGGCATCAGCAAAGGTCTTGAACACCTCATAAAGGAGAGTGTCAACAAAGTGACGGCTGTCAGCGCTGGCAGCTCGTCCCCCCGGTGTTCACGGAGAGAGAGAGAGAGGTGTTTAATATTAACCGCATGAGCGAAGTGGTCAAACGAGTGAGAGTTCCTTCAGATCGCCGCGATCCTTCCCCGGTTTAAATGCGCTCACGTCGGCCTGTGATTTGAGTGTGGTATTCTTATGTTTGTATTATTCATAATAACATACGCTAGTCGGCTGCTGTGACCGTGTCATTGTCTAACAGGATTAGGGTCTGCCGAGTGTTGGGTGAATAACATTACAGTAGTAAAACGCACTCTATTACTATTATCTGTGTGTTCCTGCCTGCTTCTGTCATCCTCACACTAATACTGGTCTCTGTGGTGTTCAGCCGTCTGCGTTGCCATCCCATGTTGACCTCTGACCTCGTCTCGCTCTCTGTCTCCAGGGCAGAGACGGAGCGTAACCCCTGGGTGGTGCTGACCTCGGCCCTGCTGTCCGCCTGCCAGGCGTCAGAGGCCAAATTAGACCTGGGTCAGCAGGTTGTCGCCATGGTGCGCTCCCTCTACAGCACCAAACACAAGCTCCCTGCGCAGGTAAGCATCATTTTTTAATCATTATTATCCTTGGATAACTCTCTGGCACTGCTCGTGTTTTCTGGCCTGTGAGGTATGTAGATCAAATTGAATTTCACCCATCAATTACATTTTGTTTTGTAAACCATTTTGGTGCAAAAATGTGTCAAGAAAATAGTCCTTTTAGGCTTTTATTTTTACAGCTGATCAGTTTGAAATATTTGCAGGGAGTAGTGGATCCAGAAGGAGCAGCCACAGCTGAAAATCTGTCAGCAGAGTAACCATCACTTTCACTGAATTCAAATTAGATCCCGGTTGCCCACAAGATGATTTAAATAGTCCAATTATTGTCTGACTTCTTTATTAAAACGTCAGTAGTTTGTTTCGCTGCCCAGAGGATTCTGGTTCCTTTTGTATTACAGAAAATAAGGTGTTACCAAATCAACCGAGGCTGACTTTAAATACGTCTTTAAATAAAAGACCTCAATAGTTCTTCCACTAATTAGTGCTTTACATATCTTGAGTTCATAATGCTGCAATGGCTTTCATCATTCATCTGAAAGATGGAGATGTATTTATTATGACTTTAAGTACAGTGAGGATAGTGAAAATGTATATTATATACAAAGAACCCTCTTTTTCGTTTCATATAAGCAGTATTGTGAACTAACTCTTGTGTGAATTCAGCCTAACCTCACTGCAGTGCAGCATCTTCATTCAGGAGCCTTAAGCCATTAGCCATGTAACCCACGGCAACATGTTAGCATCAGCTCAGTGCTTTCTGCAATGTACTATAGGCTCCCGCCCGCTCTTTGATATCCGACTGCCCGTAATGCTATTCATGCCCTACTGAGCCCCGTGGAAGTGGTGAGCCTAATGCCATTCTGTATGTCTAGCGCCAGCTGACTGTGATATTAGTTTAGCGTTAATGCTATTCAGCGTGAATAGGCTAGTGTCTGCCTGGCCGTCTAATACCAGTGTGGGAAGAGGGGTGGGAGGTGTAAAAGGAGGCCTTTTACTCTGTTCTGAACAGCTTTAATTTGAATCTGCTGGAATGAAACCGCCGGAGCATGGGGGAGTCAGATTGCATTGTGATATCCATATATTACTGGGTAGGACTGTGAATGTGTGTGTGTTTGTGTGTAGATCTTTTTGAGTATTATGTGCCTGCGTGTCTGTACACTATATGCACATCGATTAACCTTTATGTTCCGTTCCTACTCTCTTCCCTCCGTCTCCTCCTTTGTTCTGCTCCACTCTTTTTTTTCTTCACTTTCTTGTTTACCTTTCTCCGTCTTCATCCCACGTTTGCCTTTATCTCTTCCTGTCCTCCGTTCATCCATTCATCCACGCATCCATCCGTTCATGCATTAACCCCCCCTCTCTCTTCCTCTGCAGTGTATCCGTCGTATAGCTACGCTGCTGCTCCACAACCAGCCGAGCCTCCAGCAGCCTGCGCTCAAGCTGATGGCTGAGAGTGGCGATGAGCACCTGCTGCAGCTGACTCTGGATCAGATCAACGGCATGACCGCGGTAAGTGACTTGGTAGTGGTGTGCATGGTCCATATTCAAACGCCGACCAAGCGGAGTACAGGATCTCAGTTTGGATGCGGAAATTGCCATTGACATTATTGTTTTTTTTAATTATCAGTTTATTATTTGGTCTCTAAAATATGGGATAAGAATTCTAAAAATGATCTTCACAACAACGTCCCTCAAGGTAAGAACCAACCAACAGTAAGAACAAACAAAATGAGTTATATACAGTAGCAAATATTCAGATTCGAGAAGCTGGAACTACAAAAACACACCTTTTCTTGATCAATACTAATATATGAATGAATGGATTCAAAATGAAACAAGAAATTAAAAATTCTTAATGATCTTTTCATCACATAATCCAGTGCTTCTTGAAACTTGTTTGGCCTAGGAGCCTTGAAAAGGAAGTAATGTCCTACTTGTTGAACAGACAAAGATTTATTTTCTTCTTGAAATATTTATAATTTTAGTGGAAGGTATTTTTCTCATGAGTTTCATCATCCAGTGACCCCTCAGGTTTACCTTGAGAGCCCTTAGATGACATCCAACGTCATCATTGTTTACGTTTTAAAAACAATAATGTAAAAATGTTGACTGTACATCATATTTAATGTAGAAAGGAGACAACTGATAAAGATGTGAGCCAAAAAAAATGATAAAACCTCCCCATAAGGAAGAAGTTCTCCAAAAGAAACCCAACATTCACACGAAACGCTCCTCTGGCGGTGGCGAGCCACAATCGGATCGGGGAGTAATAGTTTAAGACTGTGTGGGCCGCTCTCCGCCGTCTCCCCATCAGATAAGCAATTGTCACAAAGTAGGTCTCTCAGACCGAGCAGACCCTCTCTTTGTTCCCGGATCAGATAAGAGAAAGCCACTCCATTAAGTGACAGAGCCCCTATTAAATGAAACATTAAAGCTCCTATATCGGTACACCTGAGCAACACTGCTGCTTTTATACCGCAGAGGAAAGGCGGAGGTGGCTGAGTGCGGCGGGGTTGTTAAAAGTTGGAAGGAGAAAAGATGTAGCGATTTAGAGGAAATCAGATGGGGGAGGGGGGGTGTTTAGAGAGAGAAACTGGATGAGAAGGGACTTTTTAAAGACAGAGCCTATGTATGAACATGGAAAGCAAGTGGAGAAGACTGAATGGACTGAAGATGGGTATAGGAGGGAAGACGTATAGATCAATCAGAGAGAGTTAGAGAGGGAGGGAGGGGGGTGAGACAGGTAGTGTGTCACCCTGCTTTGAGAAATAATATCGCCTCTGCCACCTGAGAGAAGAGGGGCATGTTGGGAGCAGCACAGAACCGTGTTCATCCGCAGATAACATCAGCAGAGACGGAGAGAAAGTGTCTCACAGCTAATGCATCTGATAGCGTGGAGCTGCGTTCATGTGGGGCTCGAACCTGCGTCGCTTTCTCTTGTGTGTGCCGGTTTGTGTGGAAATGAATTTGTTACAGTAGTACAGTGTTTAATACGATGGCATGCTAGGGTCACTGTAGGAAAAATAACACGAAAAAAAAAAACTGAGCCGAGAGAGAAGAGGAATATTCCGAGAAAAAAAGTCGCAAATTTGCGAGTTTATTATGATGCAAATAACCGGCAATTATGCTAGCTAACTTCCCACGAATGTACGCATTTCTTTTTCTAATTAATACATCACAACGTGTGACAACATACATTTGAAATTTTTAAGTACAGTGTTTAATACGATGGCATGCTAGGGTCACTGTAGAAAAAAAAAAAACTGAGCCGAGAGAGGAGGGCAATATTCAGAGAAAAAAAGTCGCAAATTTGCGAGTTTATTACGATGCAAATAACCGGCAATTATGCTAGCTAACTTCCCACGAATGTACGCATTTCTTTTTCTAATTAATACATCACAACGTGTGACAACATACATTTGAAATTTTTAAGTACAGTGTTTAATACGATGGCATGCTAGGGTCACTGTAGAAAAAAAAAAAAACTGAGCCGAGAGAGGAGGGCAATATTCAGAGAAAAAAAGTCGCAAATTTGCGAGTTTATTACGATGCAAATAACCGGCAATTATGCTAGCTAACTTCCCACGAATGTACGCATTTCTTTTTCTAATTAATACATCACAACGTGTGACAACATACATTTGAAATTTTTAAGTACAGTGTTTAATACGATGGCATGCTAGGGTCACTGTAGGAAAAATAACAAACGAAAAAAAAAAACTGAGCCGAGAGAGAAGAGGAATATTCCGAGAAAAAAAGTCGCAAATTTGCGAGTTTATTACGATGCAAATAACCGGCAATTATGCTAGCTAACTTTGCGCGAATGTACGCATTTATTTTTCTTATTAATACATCACAACGCCTCGTTAAGGGTGATGGGTGTTGATGGTTAAAGCTACCGCTAGCATCTTAGCCCAACCGATCAATAAACACCTATAAGATGACAATTTGAACCATATAAATCAAACCAACAATAACCATCAACACCCTAAGGACCTTACCGAGGCGTTGTCACACGTTGTGATGTATTAATTACAAAATTAAATGCGTACATTCATGGGAAGTTAGCTTGTAAAGCATTGTAATAAACTCGCAAATTTGCCACTTTATAAACCCTTTTTCTTGGAATATTTTAGCATGTTAGTATTTAGGGATTCTCCCGTCCGACCTCTTCTTTCCTCGTATCCATTCTGTTATTGATTTCTAACTTCAGCTGAGTCGATAAGAAATTCAGGTGAGTATACTGCGGAAGTTTGACTTTTAATTGACTTGTTGTTACTAATATATAATTTCTCTAAGCGTTTCATTATTTCCACCACATTATTTCACTCCCACGTACCAGCGAAAGAGGAATTTCTTTAATTCAAACCATGTGAAAGATTGAAATGCCACTCTTCATTTATTTACCTTCCCTTTCATGTCTGCATTCATTCGCCAGAGGTTAATTTTGGCCACGATGCAGCATATTTTTTTTATCAACAGCAAAGCACCGCGCTCTTAATTAAATACATAAAAATGACATAACCCTCCGAGTGATTGACAAGCCTTATCTTCCCCAACAGGAGTGTGTGTTCCCCTGGCACTCGGCTCTGTATCTGATGTCATAGATTACTGTGCACATTGTTTCCTCCTGTATCAACAAGATTTTTTTTTCACAAGCGAGATGGCCCTGGATCATCAAAAGAGAGGGGAAAAAAATATGATTTGTTCTGAAGATTAGTTTTTAATTAAAATGGTGTTACGGAAAAACCACTTGACACGAGAAGTAAATGAGAAAAAGTAATTTATTTGGCTGCGGTGTGAGGTACGTTTATTTTGCTTTAGATATCGTGTTGTTGCGTCAGGATTGGGGGGGGGGGGGGGGGTGGAGACAAAGAAGTAGTAGATGGAGCAGGTAATGAAGAAGAGGCTCTATTCTTTTTAGTGATTCAGAGAAATACAGGCTTTTCTTCCTCTTCACTGGGAGCATCTCCCTGTTTTCTAAGCCCCGCCCCCTCAAGTTACTGTTGCTACGCCTGGCGGCGTTTATTTCCCGCATAGCACAGATGCAGTATGATAACAATGACTGATTTACCACCCGGGATTCACATTTGTTATTATTTATTTTGTCAGTGTTTACCCTCTGAAATAACTACTGTCAGCAGATTTGAGTTGCTGTGACACTATTTCTGCTCTTTAATTTAAATTTAGATGCATTGTGCCTATTTTTATTAAATATGTATTAAATGTTCATTGCAGCTTTCTTGTACAGCTTTAATATATTGTACATTAAGTATTTTTTCTAACTGTTACATTTACATTTGCAACAAAAATAAATCCCTTGTACGTGAAAACATGAAGGAATACATCAGGATGGATATGCTAGTCGTGGACGGGGCTTTTTTAAAGTCCCCTGTAACCCCGTAAAATAATGCAGCTAGTCGTCAATATGCTAGTCATCAATATGCTAACTCTTAGCCTTTAAAGTAATGCTAGGGGGCTCCTGTCGTAAGTGAGCTAATTAGGTGGACATGCCAACAATTGCAGCTTGTGTTAGAGCAGAAAAACGCACGTCATGGTTTAGTAAAGGCAAATATACGAGCCCATCCCCAAAATGTGTCTCTCTTCTACTACACTTATGGCACACAGTGAAAGCAGCGTGCCGTGCCGGGCCGGGCCGTGCCGGGCCGTGCCGTGGCTTCTCCAAAGGATCACACACCTTGCTGATCTGCCCGGTGGTGTGTGTACAGGATGTGGGAGTGTTTGTACGAGCCTGTGATCCAGTGATTATGAGTGTAATTGCTCGTTTAAGTGGGCTTGTTTACAGCTTTTGTGCCATATTTGACCCGTTAATCTGGCTGTGTTTGTTTGCAGCTCAGTGTGTTTGCTCGCTGCGTGTTTCTGTTTGCTCATGTGCGTCACAGCCCGCTTTTATTTCGTTTTTTTTTTGCCTCGCAGCCTCATCTTCTGTCACTTTCAATCATGTCGCGCTGTAAGCAAGGACCGTTTGGTGTTTGGTGTGTGTGTGTGTGTGTGTGTGTTTGCACGCTCGGTAAACTACAGCCCGGGGACAACTAGGACGGAGGGATGAGAAGCAGAGCCTTAGGAAGGAGAGAGAAGGGAAGGAGATGGCTGCGTTGTTGGCTGGCGTTGCAAAGATGCTTTATGATTTAAATGATAAAAGAAGGCTTGGCCATGCATTATGTATCAGGCGTTGTACGTGTACGGTAATTCCAATTAAGCTCTCAGCCGGGTTTAGCTCGGGAAGAAGGGGGCGGCGGAAGAAAAAAAACACGTACAGGAAATGAGAGACGTGCTGAGCGAGAATAGAAAACAAGGGTGTTAACGATTGACCGGACCAATCAGGCAACGTTTAGCGGCCATCGGAGGCGAGCGGGGAGGACAACCTTGGCCGTCTCTCACAGAGCGAGACGGTGAGAACTGAGAAGGTAATAACGAGAGCGGGAGGGGGGGCGGGACGTCTTATGGCTACAGTTTGATGTGTCAGGTCTCTTGTCATGCTGAGTGTTTGTTCATCCGCACACACACCTTTATTGCAGGAATACATACGCCCAAGGGCAGGTTTTTATGTTCTCCAAGCTGTTGACCTTTTGAGAAAGAAAGCAAGGCATCATGGATGCATTCCCTCCTCAGTCAGGTTTGGTTTGCGGCCCAAAGTCGGGAACTCAAAGAGAGAGACGGGCGGGGAGGGAATCCTCAGATATACGGGTTTGTCGGAGGTGCAGTCGACTGGATCGTTCGCCGTCGTTGAACCGGAGGATGATGTACTTCACATGCTGTGACTCCAGATGTGGTGCACTGTCGGCTGCAGTTGTCACATTTAGTCCCAGTCGGCAAGTCCGGCGGATGGAGGGCACTCTGTCAGATTTTGAATGTTTCCAACTCTCACGCTCCTCCCCCTCGACCACCGAGCTCCTCCCCCACGACCACCAAGCTCCTCCCCCACGACCACCAAGCTCCTCCCCCACGACCACCAAGCTCCTCCCCCTCGACCACCAAGCTCCTCCCCCACGACCACCGAGCTCCTCCCCCACGACCACCAAGCTCCTTCCCCTCGACTTCCTGCCCTTTGAACTCCCTTAGATCACGTCACCTTTGAGACGCTGGTCCGATGTTGACTCTGGTTTTATCACGGGCACCGTCGCCATCTTTCTTTTTTCCCTTCTTTTCCACCGGTGTTTTCTTTTCCTTGGTTGTTTTGGACCTCCTTGTTTCGCTTTTTAACGAGGAATCGGAAGCTTGTTGCTACTGTTCATATGTTCATAATATCGTTTTGATATAATTCCACTGATTGATGAATCCCATCCCTTCCTTGTTTCCATGAAGTTGAACAGTATTAAGAAGGAGAAAGTAGTTGTTTAGTTATAATAAAGTATATAAGTAGTCCTTGGGTTACATTTCTCAGTAGCTGCAGAGGAACGGCTTCACTTAACTTTTGTAAAGAATATAAAGGAAGAGAAGAGATTTTTACATTCAGGACCGTCTCTGGGTAGCGATCATTTAAATTCTCGTCGTTACACTCGGCTGTCTTTACGTCCATGCGCTGCATTCTTCCAGTCCTGGAGGTGTGAACGCCGGACGACGGCAGCGCTCGGAATGTGACAGGGCTGTTTGTGCCGTGAAAAGGACATAAAGTTATCTGCTGCGCTGTGATATCAAAAATCCCCCCCTCCATCCATCCCTCCGTCTCTCCGCTGCTCCTTCACATCTATTTTAAGCTCCACTGTCAATCCAACTGACTCCCAGACTCAAATGTGTCTCTGCTGACAGTTACAACCTGGAAGGTGGGTGCCTGTATGTGTGATTTATTTATTTATTTAGTTGTCTTCCATATTGGTTATGCTGGCTGTGAGTTTCCAGATTCTGAAGGTGTGCCCTCATCATTCCAGCCAAACGCCACAGAAGGTGATCTCAGTGATTAGCATGCCTTCAGGTCAAATCAAGTCAAATGTGTTTGCACACCCTTTAATCACACTGACGGTTTCAAAGGGCACCGCGAGGCTCCATTTAACACAGTAGAAGATATTGGAGAATAATTCCGGTTTATTACGTTTTTTGGGTCTTTTTTTTCCCGTAGCTCTGTCAGTGCAGCTCTTTGCTTCAGACTGAAGTAGCTCAACAACTATCGGATGGATTGCAATAAGATTTGGCGCGGACGTTAATGTCTCCCTCGGGATGAGTTGTTATAACGTAACTGATCCTCTGACTTCATCTAGCAGCGGGTCAGATATTTTATTTGTCCGATACTTTGGTTTATGACCTCCAAACTAATAACGTCCCCGCCTCAGCTGTACTTTTGTGTAGTGTTATAGCTGGATTATTCTCGTTTAAACATGACCCATAGTGCAAACTCCAGCAAATTGTACATAATATATATAATAGTATGAAGTAAATACAATGAGTTCCTCATTTTGAATAGGGTGGCATTTGTCTTTTTTCACAATTTTCACAATAGTTGCAATTCATTTGGTGTTCATGATGATTTTATAAAATATTCATCATTGATTGTTTGCTGTTTGAACAAACTTCATCTCAAATTGTAATATTGATGAAAAGTTTTTGTATTTTTTGTCGTTTTTACTGTCTTTATTTTGGGCTTGCTAGTCATCTGTTTAGCACTTTTAGCTGCACTGTCCCGTCTGAAAAGTGCTCTACAAATACATTTAATTGGTTAATTGATCCAGATTTCACCTACAGTTGTTTGTAGTAATGTAGTAGATAATCCTGCCTTGGCCTTGTTTGCAGCCTCTCTCATCATCTTACTTTATTCGTGTCACTCTGTACCCAGATCTCAGGAAATACTCCACATCCTTTGCTCCTTAACCTGGTTTGAAATCATCGTTGTCAGACATTGAGCTTCAAAATGGGTCAACAGGCTCCAGAAGTCTCACGTAGAACAGCCTCTGTTGAGGCTCCGAAATCAAAAGTTTGGAGCGTTAAGTTGTTTTGACGTGTCACTCCTCCGTTCCTGGAAACAGTTGGTGCACTTAAAAATGTATCCGATGCTTTGAGTGCACGTATGCCTTTTTCCTCCAGCTCTCTCCCTCCAGCTCTCCCTCGTCTTCCCCTTCATTCTCACTACAACCGGATCCCCTCGTCCACCTCTGTCTCCATCATTCGAGAGTGTCTCCGTCCGTCTTTTCCACTCCCTCCCCATGGCTGGTCATGATTCATCTCCGTCTCTGAATGGAAGGGAGAAATGAAATTACTCGCCATGCATGACGTATCTCCGGGTCATCTGTGTATCTCTGTAGCTGTAAGATGTCAGCCCTTTGTCTCCCTTTGGTACCATGAACTTCAACGGTGAAAACAATGTCAAACCATGCCAGGTCAAACTGGTTTAACTTAACGACGAAGATCTCTCAACTCACAGGAGATGTTCAGGTTCACTAATATCCATCCTCACGGTGAAGTGATCCCCTTTTTTTTTTTACCGTTTTTGTGTTTTTAAGCATGAATCTTCCTTCAAGGAGGAGGGGAAAAGAATGGAGCGAGGCCGGCCTCGATGAGGTGAGGGAGAGAGAAATTCATCCGTCTCTGCTCCCGTTCTCCGCTATAGACGAGGAGACATGAGCTCCACATTTATAATTGATCTGCCTCAGCTCCAGAAATACCCTGACAGGGACTGGCTGTTGTCTGTCTGCGCTCGTGCACCAACGCGTGTATAGTTTTGCGAGTGCAGGCATAATAATAGACGGCAAACAGGTGAGAGGATGCTGGAGGAGATAGGGGGGGGGTTGAGTCACAGAGAGCCTTTTTTCCACGGCAGCACTCAGCCCTGCTTCTCCGCGGCCTGTAAACCACTCTCGGCAGCCCCGCCGGCATTTAGCTGTTTTTGAATTTGCATGCGTTTCATTGATGTAAGGAGGCGTGAGATGGGATTAAAAACATTACGTAAAGGTTTCCGCGGCCGCGTGAACATGTGTTCTGAGCGTTTTTTTGGTTTCTTTGAAGAAACGCCTGTTTGCATGTGCGTGAGCCACGGGGACAACGCGGGATTTGTCCCGACACTGTGACCTCATCAGGTTTCTCCAAGCGTGTAACATCGTAATCACACACAGGGTGGAAATACTGCAGCAGCAGCAGCGGGAGGCTGGGATGCATTGTTTCTGCAGACTGCTGTGGCTGGTGAATCTCCAAAAATCTACCAGCCACAAAGAGTGTTATCAGCCAGAGGGTGCTTAGCGTCGGTCTGCTGAGTGAGAGCTGGTTACCTGGCGGATAAAATGGTTGTGTATTTCCCAATATTTCTGGCAGTTACTCCTGGCGTGTATTCACAGGGGATGAAATGTCGTAAACGCACTTAAAGATAGTTCCTCCTGACTCCATAACCACATTTGACATGTTCTCCCATCCTCTCTTCCCCTCCAGGAGACGGCTTCCTCCTGCGACGCCGAGCTCCTCTCATTACTCCTGGACGCGGGGCTCCTGGTGGGCTGCGTCTCCTCGGCCCTGTACCCCCCGCTCAGCGCCCACATGCTGGCCCAGCAGCAGGAGGGAGGCTGGGACGTGGAGAAGGCGACCGGCGAGCTGCTGGCGGCGGGCCACGGGGCCGAGGCGGGCTCCCTGCTGCTGGCTCACCGCGGGACCCACCGGGCCCAGTTCACCTTCAACTCTGCCTTGGCGGTTCTGAGGAAGTGGCTGTGAAGGGGAGGGAGGGGGGGTTTGGAGCGGAGCCAGGGACTGCGGTGATGAAGCGGAGCAGATTTAGGGAAGATGCCGAGGGGAAGAGTGGGATTAGATTGGATTGAGATCTGATGAAATAAGAACGAGAATAACGGTTAATATTAGACCTCTTGCATTTTGTTCTGTTATTCGTCGTGCGAAGACGTGTCTACCTTTAATACATCTGCTCCATTAGAAACACAGGTACATGAATGCAGGCACACAGCCTCTGCTGACTCCCCTCAGACTGGGGGGCGACCAGAAAACGCACCTCCTCGCTTGTGTTTGTTCACGCCTGCGTCCTATTGTGTGATCCAGTAATTGAGCGGTAGCCGGGGAAGCCGAGGCTGAATATGAGCCTATTGTTCCGTGACAGGTTTTTGCCTCTGTGACGTCCCACCGTTAAACACCCTGCCTCTGCTCCATTGTTTTCACCCTAATAATGTCTAATTAATTCCCTCTAAACAAATTAGCCCCACAGCTGCCCTGCGCTGTGTGTTCTGGTGTGTGTGCCCAAACGCCATATACATGCACGGACACCCTGGCGGTATCACGGAGAGCTAATGATGATGAGGAATACGTGTTGGTGCACACAGTGACGCTCCCAGCATGCTTTGTTTCACTTTCTAAAATGCAGGTATTAATCTGTGCCACCTTTTAGATCGGAAATAAAGAAAAATCGTGTTAATGACTTTGTTGTATTTCCTTCTTGGTAGTTGTAATAGACAACATCTTTCATTTTTGTCTTCTTTTGTTCAAGAAAATATTTTTGAAAAGTACATTTTCAGTTGAAGGGTTTTTGGAAATATTTATCTGCCATCTCACAATTCTATATTTTCATTATAAATATGCTATTTTCTCATTGTTCCAAGTTAAAAACAACCATGTGACCCGAACATCCACGCACTTGTTACAACCGTGACAACCGAGCCCAAAAAGAGAAAAAGAAAAAGTGTTTTCACTGGTCAGAACGTACGACTCCCCGGGGATCTGAAACGACTGACTGCTTTCACCCACTGTGATGTCATCAAGAGCATTTTCAACCTCTTTCTCTGTCAAACAATCAAACTGTTTTCTGGAGAAAACAGCTGCAGGGCAAACAATGGGGGGAAAGTGGATAATTTATCTTGTTTGTCAAAGTGGTAGAAGAGTTTTAGTTTGTGTGTTCATGCAGTGTTGCAGAGCAGCTCACTTTCTTTATGTGCTCTAAAAGGTAAACCTGCCCCATCAAAGTTAAACATCCCTTTTATGACCAGTGAGGGGCGAGTGAAGGGTTTGGATGGTGATTAGCTAAGAAAGAGCCATCTTTTACACTCTTACACAGAATCATCATCAGAGGTGAGAAACACTAGACACTGAACATCTTTTTTCCTCGGCCGGAAAACGATGATGTCATGTACTTCCATGACAACCAATCAAAAGGTAATTAACTCTGATTATTGCTTATTTAGTCATACATGCTTAATATTCAAGACAAATGCATAAAACCACTGAAATCTATCTGTGTAACGTCAAATATTGATGACTAAATAAGCTTTTCTTAGTTGTTGAAGAACATGAAGTTAATGTGGCCACTGGGTACGCATCAACGGAAGATGAAAACTAGATTTTTGGCACAAAGCCGTGGAAACCAAATTGCAGTGTTGCAAAGAGAAGATAGCTCCAAAAAGTTGCTAAAAGTAGTAATGCTCATTTGCATAAAATCACTCATTAATTTGCATCAAGCTTGGTGTTTGTGTCGGTTGTAATCTCTAAAAACAGATTCTGCATTCATAAGTACAATATGTAGGCGACGGGAAGAATCGTTTCCGTATATAGTCTGAGTCGTTGCAGTGCATTCTGGGAACGTTCTGACTATCGTCTGACGATGATTTAGCTTTTTTGTCGGTTTGAAACAAGCTTTTAAACTGACTACTTGTGAATGTTTAACCCGCCGCTTTCTAAACCATTTTCTAGGAGCAGACGAAAACAATCCGGAGAGTCCCTCCGACAGAAAACGTTCATGTCTGCGACGTGCTTCACTCTAATTACCCAGATGACGCCTTTTAGAAAAGTAGCTGTAACTGTTGTTGGTAGCTTCCTTCTGGAAATGTGGCACCGGTGCCTCCAAGACCCGCTTAAATCTGTTCAGGCAGTAATAAGCAGATCATGTTTCCATATTTTCTCGTTAACTTTCTCCTGCTGTTCTTAATCCCTTAATTTTATGAATAAACTTCGGCACGGCTTTTCTATAAAGCCTTTTTTTTCCGTGGCATCCAAAGACAAAATAGAAGTTAATTTCGTTGAATCCCCTCCTCTCCCCCCCCCCCCGGTTATGTTTCTACTTAATACATCCAGTTTGCAATCCCCTTATCTCGTTGTTCCATAAGTGCACAGTGGTATTTGCCTAACTAACCACTCCGTCGTTTGCCATTTTTTTTAGGCGAGCCGAAATTCTATTTTCAATATCGTGAAATATTGAACAGTAATTCTCTCTGGCAGGAAGCATTTAAAACAGCTGGTGGAGTAGAGTCGCCCAGAAATGGAATAAAGGGCTGTGACTTGGAGGTATTTACCCTGACAGACTGTGTTTCAGGCCCCTTTATAAGAGATGGGGGGGGGGGGGGGGGGGGGTGCTGGAGTGGCCGGGTCTATATATCACACCAGAGAGGAGTGGATCTCCCCCAGCTGTGGAGGAGAGAAGGAAAATGAGACAATGCTTTTTGTTGGGCATCATGAAAATACAGCCACACAACAAAAATGGGCTTTCTGCAGCCGTAGCTGTGAGGAGTTATAAGCAGTATATCATAAGAGGAAACAATACGGTCGAGATTAATGAGTCAATTTCACTGCCGTCACTCCTTCACTCATAGCTCTGCTGTTTAGGGCTTCTAAACCAGCGTCGGACGCTGATGGTTTTTAAAGATGCCTCTTAAAGAAAGCCCACCGACGCTCATCCCCCCCTCGTGTCAGACGAGTTCTGTCAGCCTTGCAGAATGAACCAGATTGGTGTGAGATAGTCATCGACCCGCTGTTTTGTTCGTACCCTTGAGCTTCAGCGGGAGTCCGTTTTTTTGTGTGTTTTCTTTTAGTGCCGGCCAGCACGAAATCAACTCTTTTGCCGAGTTAACAAGATTACACGAAGCCTCGTCCTAATCAATCTCAACTGTTTAATCCTCCAGTCATCGGGTTGATGGAATCGGCGCTCCCGACCTTTCGTTAGCGGTGTTAAAAGCCTCAAACGAGATCGGAATAGCAAACTACGCAATCAGCGTGGAAATTTGATGGCCCGTCGATGCATGTTTAATTACAGTGGGTTGGGAGGAAGCAGCAGTCCTATGGCGAACCATAGAATCAAAAGAAAGGGTGCATGTGTGCTCACGAGTCTGGAGACAGGAAGCAGACTGATAAGATGCTGCTTTCTCACTCAGTCGGTCTGGAGGTGAGAAATGTTCCATTGGACTCGTTTCTGTGAATCAAAAGAAGGAGGAAGTGTCGAGACCAGTGGAGGGGACGGTGGGAAACGAGAGCCGAGCTGATTAACGCTGCAGTATTTCTTTTTTTTTTTTCTCTTTGACCCATCTTGATCAGCAGAGTTGACCCTCGTAAAAAACCCGCTCTTGACACCTGAAATACCAAACGGCCTCTCGGTCGCGGCCATGCGGCCCTAGTGATGTATTTCCAAGCGGCCCTTCATCAGGGGAGAAGATTAAATGTGAAAAGTTTGCCATTTCAGAAACATTTATGCTTTTTTCTTTCAGCACTTTTCCTCTGTTCTCTTGTGGCTCTACAGACAGAGAGACAGACAGGCAGGCAGACAGACAGACAAGTAAGCGACAGCTTAGAAAATCAGAAAATGGAACATTTAGCCGCTAAAGATAATATTCAATGTTCTTTCCGTAGATATAAACAAAGATAAAAGGAGGTTTAATTTTTGTCCACGACTACAAAAGAATGCTAATGTTGCTTTGTGTCTGCTGAGTGTAAAAAACAGTATGCTAACATCCAACCACCATATCAACTTTCTAAGGTGTTACCGGTAATAATGTCATATTAACACCTAGCGGCCGCGCGTCATTAGAAAAGTGCAACAGGTGCGTTTTTTTGGTGCCAGACAGTTCGAAATGAGTTTTGTCGCCAAAACATTACTTTAGCTTCGCTCGCTTTTCATCCCGAACACCCTGTAAACGTCTCATGCATATTTCAAACTTATTTTTTTTTGCACATTAATGATGCTTTTTAAGAACTTGTGGAAAGTTGGCGCTGACAAAGCCGTGCTGAGTATTTAAGAGCTCCCGCCTATAGATGGGAGCCTCCGAGTTCCCTTTCAGCTCACACCGCCAGCTCATAATTACCTGAAACATAACGACACTTTTATTGACTGTCACCTTGATTTAGCATTTGAGTCGCACCTCTTTACTAACACACACACACACACACACACACACACAGAATGGGCAGGAATTCTCATCTTTACAGTTTTTCATTTTACCCTCGACAACGAATCCGTAATGAAGATTAAAGATAGAAATTGCAGGCTTTTATTTACACCCCGTGGCTTTTAACTAACGAGATGATCGTCCACTCAAGAACCGTTTGTTCAACATTCAAACATTTCTGCTCTCACGAGCATCACAATCCCTTCTGGGCTTTGCTCATGTGCACAGTTGGACTGCAGGCTCCTCTGGTAAAATGTTGCCGGGCTTTACCTCCCGTGCTGCTGGGGGTTTGGTAAACACGGTGTCACAACCTGTCAAGCGTAAGCATCCCTTCTTTTTTTTCCCCTTCCTTCCTGTCGGACAAAGCTCTCGGTGCAGGCGGTGTGAGCCATCATTGCAATCCATCCAGAAGGTGATGGGGGAGCGTATGTGGGCCCCCAGGGGGGCGAAGGCTCTGAATGTGACGGGTTCTTACAAACTCTCTCCCCCGCTGAAGAGAGGTTACCTCTCTGAAACAAGGCATTTAGCCATTTAACTCACGCCTACGAGTCCTCTGTGGAGTCCGCCAGAGGAAGAGAAGACATGAAAGGAGAGTGTTTGCATTCCAGGAAATCCCTCACACGCCTTCTATCTTGTCAGAAGGCCGAATCGTGGGAAATCATTTACCCTCCGAGGCCATGTTTGTTTCCTTTACCTCTCTGTTTTTCCATCCATCCTGTCTCACCCCTTCTTAGACCCACAGCCCCGCCCTCCACTGTCTGTCTGCGACGGTTAAATACACACAAACGGACAAATAAAAACCCTCCTAGTATATATGTATACCGCACACAGAGTTGTATAGCGTTGAATATAAAGCATGGAGGAGACACTGGAGGAAGCTGGAGGTCAGAAAAGCAGGCGAGGTGGGAAATGAGTGAGAGTCAATGATGAGAGAAGAAGGAGCGATGAGTGGAAGGTCTAAAGATATCGCTCCGCAGGATTCACAACGCAAGACGAATACCTGGAGGGAACAAGACGTCGGCCTGCTAACGCTCGTAGCGCTGCAGCGAAAGAGGTAGCAGCTAAAAAAGGTTGCATTCTATTCAAAATGGTCAATTCTGACTTTTTTATCTCTTTGGAAAAAAGCAACTGCATCTTTATGAGATGGTTTACTACTTGTACAAAACTAGCACAAGGTTGTGAGTAGTAGTCATCGCTTATTATTAGAGTGGGAATAACTTGGGTGTATTAAAGGTCCCTCGTAAACAGAAAAAGATAATTTTTTATAAACAGCTCGCTCACTTCTCTATGATGGTGTATTAGGGCCACTATAGGCGAGAGAGGGGGCAATATTCAGAGAAAAAGTGGCAAGTTGTGAGTTTATTACGATGCTAACAACTGGCATTTATGCTAGCTAACTTCCCACGAATGTACGCATTTATTTTTCTAATTAAAACACCACAACATGTGACAACGCCTCATTAAAGTCCTTATGATGTTGATGGTTATTGTTGGGTTTGATGGAATTGTCATCTTATGGGTGTTGGGGTGGTTGGGGTTAAGATGCTAGCGGTAGCTTTCAGTTGTTGTCATAGCGACGGCAAACATCCAGTGTTAGCGGAACAAGCAACTTGTTTATATTGACTATATGTACATGAATATATGCCAAAAGAAAATGGAGGCGAGGAGGGGCAAGATTCTTTATAATAAACTTGCAAATTTGCCACTTTTTTCTCTGAATATTGCCCCCCTCTCTTGGCTCTGTTTGTTGTTACTTTTCAGACCAACAACAATGAAAACCTTCTTGGGCAGGTTCGCCAAACCTGCTACCGCCAGCTGCTGCCTCAGACTTGAGGTAATCTCCCAAACAAGCTTTCTCCCCTTTAGCCGTTTCCTTTCATACACACTTATGACATGTTAACATTATTGAACACTGTAAATGAAGAATGTGATAATTGCTTTACATGTGGCAAACTTTAATATATGGTTATATGAGTTGCCTTTTTGTGATTGAAAGCCGATGGCGTGTGTTCTGTGGAGGCGTGTTTGTTGACTGCCTGCAGGCTTTGGGATTTGTGCATCGTAAACTGAACACGGACCAGTTGCTTCCTCCAAACCTTGCAACGAGATCCCAGGATGGAAGCGGAGCGGGGAAACGGCCCGTCAGCAAAAACACAGAGGGAAATTGATTCTAATATAATATGAGCTTATACTACTGAACCCAATATCGGGTTCTCTGGGGCCAGCGACCAAACATTCAGAGTCTCTCTGCCGGCGTTATTAAAATCACTGGAAACTCTTGACATCTTAAGTGTCACATTTTCCAAATTTCTTTAAACAAGTGCAACATTTTGCCCGGCAGCATGAGGTTCCTCTCAAACGCTGCAACAGAGCAGAATGAGGCCGATCAGGAAACACTTGTTTCTGATGAAATTAGCTGATTTGCATTGGGAAACATTAATTTAACTCTAACATTTAATTATAGATCAATGTTGTTTTTGTGTTTTTAAAAAACATTTTTTAGCGATTCTCTCGAAGCAGTTCAACTGAGAATAATAATGGAATGAAAAGACACCTACCTTAGCCTGCATCAGAGCCAGGAGCTGGTGATGACATAACACCAATGAGAAAATGTGTATCAGTAAGCATTGGATGTTTCCATAACAGCTGCTTTTTTTTACACAGAGGATGAAAAAAAAAAAAAAAAACAAGCTGAAAAGGCGGTAATGGGGTTTATTTCACATATCGGCATTAACACCCCGTCCTCTTTTACAGGCGCTCACGGTTTCACATCCTCCAAGCTGTTAGCCACCGCCATATGTTTCCCAAACTGTTGAGGGAAGGGGAGGAGGTGGAGGGACGGTTGGAGGACGGTGCAGTGTAGGTGGAGGAGCGATCCAGAGTGACTGGAAGATTGTTGGTTGGAGCTGAAGCAGGAAGCAAGGCATTTGTATGTTTTTTATAGCGTTTTTAACACATCAAATAGATCTGAATAATACTTAAGACTAAGTGGAGTAAAACTTTCATCAGCCGTGTGTGTGTGTGTGTGTGTGTGTGTGTGTGTGTGTGTGTGTGTGTGTGTGTGTGTTGGGGAACATGCTGTGTGTGAACACACTCACATCTGTGTCAGAATAGCATTTCTGTCCGTTTGAATGTGTTTCCACGACGCGTCTGCAATCAGTCTTCCATTGATGTCGATCTCTCTGGCTGAAAGAGGCAAAATACCTGCTTTGTCAGCACCTGCTGGGAGGGGGCGGAGTCTGTGTGTCACGGGTCGCTACAGATATGTAGATGAGTCGTAAAATAGATTTCCGAGAGAGGAATTTTCACGAGATATTAAGAAAAACAAAACAGCTATAGAAAGCTCCAGTGCAGCTGCAACATTGTCACCCTCATAAACTCACGCCGTTCAGCCAAATGTTCTCCTCAATTCTTATTCTCACATGCAAGTGTAGATGCCAACGTATGCAGAGATACCAAATACGTCAGACTGGATTTTTGGTCCGTATAAATAATGCACAAGACATGCGGAACATTTCCAGTTGATAAAATGAAAATACACGGAGCCCTGGGTTTTGAACGTTTCGCTCAGTGTAAACATCATATAACTTCAGTGACGAGTTGAAACGACTTGGCACAGAATATGTGATGATGCTGTCAGATAGGATAGAATGAAATGTTTCCCCCAAACTTACAAGAGGAAATATAACGGGAAAAGTGGATTTTTAAGAGACACTTTTACCTGGTTGAACATCTTCAGATGTAACTGTATCCTGGGTATTTCTCTATAAACATGAATATTCAACCTTTGAATTATGGTGCACATCAATCCGTGACATCATCGCCCATCAACCGCTTCAAACAGGCGATTTGATGGAGAGTAAAGCACACCTGTTTATTCTAAGTAAAACCCTGTGAGTCAAAGCTGTAGAGAGAAGCTAGGCTTTCAGAGCCTTTTCTAAGGGTAATGTCAATGAAGGGAAGGGAGGAATGTGTGTTTACTTACACAACATATCAAGTGTTTACTCGTTGAGCTTCTTGTTTTACTCCGAAACTTCTCCAGACGATCCGAATGACGGACACGTTGGAGCTAGCTAACGACGGACCAACAGGTGTTCCTCGGGGATTCAAGCCGGAGGAGAACGAGGCGGTTACCATGGCGATGGTGGGGGGAGGGTTTGGGGGGCCTGTTCTGCAGAACACTTTCGTTTGGAGAGTGTCACTTACAGGCTTTGATGATGATAAGGGTTGCTGCCGGGGTAAACAACATCAGAGCTTTAAAATACTAGGAGAATTGAGCACTCGAGAGGATCAGGTTGGGGCTCACTAACAGCTTTTTCTCTCCTCCTCCTTCTCCTCCTACTTAACCCCCCCCCCCCCCCCGAAAACATCTGCCTGTCTGTCTTCACCGACACACACACACACACTTACACTCAGCTATCAACCCAGGCTACATGCTTCTCTCCCCCAGCAGGTGTACCCCCAACCATGTGATGAATAGCAAACGATGGTCGTAACCATGACAAACACCCTGACCGGGGACGAGTGATGGACTGAGATCCATAGAGGCAAACCATCACAACGGCGTCCGTTGAATTGGGAGATGAAGAAAGAGGGGAGAGTAGATGGAGAAGAGGCAAAAAAAAGTAGTGATGAGATAACACTCCTGCATGGTAAAAAAAAAACAGAGTGGGAGGATGAGCTAGACGGGGAGAAGAGATGAATTAAGAAAGGAATACGGAGAGAAATGCAATGGAGATGCGAGCAAAGTGACAAGGGTGTGTGTGTGTGTGTGTGTGTGAGAGAGAGAGAGTGAGCTAGAGAGAGAGATGAGATGAGGGAGGGTGAGGGAGAGATGAGAGCAGTGGAGGATGTTGAGCTGAAATCTTAACTAACAGAAGCGCCGGCACCACACTGAGAAGAAGAGCTGGAACCAGACTTCAGGGCTTTAGGCTAATTAAGAATAGAAAGAAGCTATAAACGTGTGTGTGTGTGTGTGTGTGTGTGTGTGTGTGTGTGTGTGTGTGTGTGTGTGTGTGTGTGTGTGTGTGTCTTTCCCACTGTGTGCATGCCCATGTGGATACTTGTGCCTTTGTTTGGGTTTGGTAAAGAAGGGAAGGTGTTTTTTTCCCATCCTCTATCAACACGTGAACTCATAAGATAACTTTTTTGTTGGGCTTCACTCTCGTCCACGTCACACGTCCCTCTTTGTGTGTTTGCGTCTCGGTATCCGCCGGCGCTGTTATCGGCTTAATTACTAAAAGATATCCATCTGCCAGCGAAATGAGCTTCAGGGATCAGGCAGCAACACAATATTGTCTCCTTGTTAGTGGGGGTCAGAGTGTTGATTACAATTCAACGTGACTGAACTGCTGCAGTGATGCGATATGACACTTTGTAAACCATGATCCATATGCTATCATCGTCTACTCCACGCGGAGAGTTTTTGGCCGCGGTTCCTATTGGTTACGGCGGCGTTTATATACCGACGCTAATAACTTTGTGTTCTCTTCCAAATGAGTATAAAGCTGGAGGTTGGCTCGTATCTTTTAATGGAGCGATCATCTGACTGCTGTTTCTTGCCCTTCAAGCAATGTTGCCAGATGCCCACATTTCAGTTGATGATTGAAATGACTGATGGGAATTCTAATAATGAAAACAAAGAAATTAGGAGCCAGGTGGTAAACACAACAACAACAACAAATACAGAACTTTCTTTTATCATATTATTGCTGAATGTCTGGTGAACAGAAACTTACACTTCACTGATATTCAAATGTTGTCTTTTTAATCATAAGTAACCTCTATCATAAGAGAGTTGGTTGATAGAAAACACACACACACAAAACCCCATATCTATCAAGCAGATGCCAAAAAATGCTGCAAAATGCTTGATCCTACATTTCCCATAGTGCAACTCTTCATTAGCACCTCTCTTTCTGGTAAACACATTTAGTTTTTCACACAGTTTCTGTACAAGTGTGTGTAGCCCCCGATGACATCACCAGGGTAAACTGAGTTCATGTGTGTTATTTTGAGGGTTCGCCCTTTCAGGGGCGCGGCCTCCGTCAGCAGTCGGTGTAGTTCGGCTGTCGGAGCTGCAGCTCTTTCACTTCACAGCGTTGAGCTCGTTGTCTCGGCGACCGCCGGAGAGTCGATGTTCACTCCGCATTGACGATGTCCTCTCGCCGCGTTGCGTGTCCTGTTGAACACCTGTACTCATTCTGTCATTTTCCTGAGTCGGCGTCTGTCGAGAGAGGCTGGGTCATCGGGACCGCTGGAGTGTTGGTGCTCATCCTCCCCGGTCGACTGGCTTACGTTAAGCATTTACAAGCCGAAGTGGATTTAATGTCATTTTCTTAGAATTAAAAATCTTGGGTAAAGATTCTCTCAAAAAGAGCTAATCATAACACAAATAAAACACAAATAAAAGACAAATAATTAGAAATATGGTCCTAAAAGGTTACTGAGCTAACAGATAAGTGATAGAATTATTTTATTTTCACCAAAGTTAAAAAAATAAGCAATAGAAAATGCAAGCCTCCTTCCACTACTGTTATAAATATAAAGTGCTGAGCACATCATCATCAACATAATGTGAGGTTTATCATCTTTCATGTGCAGAATCCGGTTTCATCGCTCCACATATCCGATGTGTTCCTCCAACGCTGCGTTTCCTCTTTCCCTCTCCAGCTCGGTGGAAGCTTGACTGATGTTTTAGTCCCTTGCTTCATGTTCGTCATCATTTATTCACGCAGCCTTTTTCCATCTTTTTGTTGCATTTTGTTTTTGTTGTTACACCAGCTTTTCCACCTCAGCCAAGCTCACGACATTATTTGCGAGTTTTTCCCTTCAAATTTTCAACACCGATTTTCCACTTTATGTGCAAATTTGATGTTAAAACCCATTTGCATGAGAATTCACTCACAACGTCGGTGTCGGAGTGGAATGTGTGAGATAGTTGCTGCAGGATTCGACGCGTTGGTAAAGCTCTGGTCCAACGTTTTTAAGTGTCGTGATGATGTCACTGACGCACCTTGGTATTCTTCCACAATACTGCAGCAAGGTGGAAAAGCTAAAGTCAGCAAAAAGGGGCTGTTGAGCTGCTTTCTCCAAGTTGGAGAATAAAAAGTGTAAAATGCAATCACGTTGTCTCTAGAAGAAGAAGAGGCAGGGTAGTACCGTTTTAATGAACCCAAGTCAAATTAGCTGCAACTCTGAAGAGAATAAAAAATGCTAAGTCGAAAAGCAAGAATCTGCTTAATCATCATTTTTTTAAATCCCCGGGATTTAAGTTGTCTATTTTTAAACACTGAGAATCACTTTGTCTGCATATTTGTCTCGAAAAAAAAAATGTATATTCACATTGTAAATGATTATTCGATCCAAGAATTTCAACCCACTTCCCCAACAGTCAATGCCTGATTGGCCGCGGCCTCGGATCCACAGGGACCTGCAGCCAATCAGAGGGCGTTCCCCTCAAACGATTCAAACATGAGGGGATCAAAGCAGGAACTTTCCCCAACTGTTCCCACACATCTAATCTATGGGGAATGAGAGCAGGACTGAGGGGATCCACTGTGGCTTGTTTTGGTTTCTTAGGCAAATAGGGTGCTGATTAAGTTTCAAACACGCTAATTGAGTTCATCCAGATTAATGCAGCTCTCCGGTGACTAATTAAGTTGACATCTGTCGTGGGTTGTGTGCGCGCTAAAACAAAAGAGCTACGTATTTTCAGCCTCGCGGTGAAGCTCTTTCCGATGCTCCGGTAGACGATAAAAAGCTGGGTAAGGAATGACACACGCGTTAAAGCCGGAGTCTCTCCTCCACGTCTCCGCTGGCAAAACGCTGAAAGGCGTGATTGGTCTGATTGCAGCCTGATTGAGCCCACGCCTCACTCTTCATGCACAAGCATCACTGACATGGACACAATAAATGTCAACGGTCTTCTATTCAATTACTCATTCCATTTAGTTGCCATGACAACTCCATACGAAAACAACCCGTGTTTTCTTATATGTGTTGTGCATCACTTTCACTGATCGGGGACAACGAGGAAGAAAGTCCCTTTAAACCTAGAAACCAATGCGTACTGTTTGGACTGTGTGTGTGTGTGTGTGTGTGTGTGTGTGTGTGTGTGTGTGATTTTTATGTATTCTCACGTCTTGGCTGAAAAGATGATGCCTGTAATCAAGTCCACCTTTCCATCACATCCAGCTCCGACGCGGCGTTGACATTTTCAAAGGTGCATGCTAGATGGAATATTAAAACGCCACGCCAACTCCTTTAATGGCTCGTCTTTGTGCCTTAAAAGCCGCTTGACATTTCCTATCTCCAGCTGTTTGGTTGGGCTATTTTTTTTTTTTTTTTTTTAAGTTTCTCTGAAGTTGAATCCATTGCTTTGGATTATTATTTTACGTGTATTTCTTTCTTCTCTCAGTTCTCCGTGCTTATGAGTCAGACAGGTGCACGTTATTATTATTTAGTTGTGCTCTGAAGGTTGAAGACATTATATAATGAGACAGGAGGATAAAAGATTGTTTGGTTGGCTTATGGGGAGACAAACGAGCAGTGTGTGTGTGTGTGTGTGTGTGTGTGTGTATGTGTGTGTGTGTGTGTGTGTGTGTGTGTGTGTGTGTGTACAGTAGGTAGGTCAGCATCTCTCCATTACTCTATCAGCTTGTTGACTCAAAGGGAGCAGGACAGCCCCTCAAAATACTTTGTTTCTTCATACACACACACACACGCACACACACACACACACACACACACACACACACACACACACACACACACACACACATACACACACACACACACACACACACACACACACACACAACCTCATACCTGCTGACCTGGTAATATCAAGGCTAACAGCGTACCTGCATGCAAAAAGCCCCAAAAAAAGCAAACCCTTGGGTTTTACGGATGGGGAGTAACCACCATGCTGCTTTACTTCTCTTCTCCGCGTCCTTTCTTTCCCTCTGCAGTAGCTGTTGTCCTCCCTCCCTCTCTTTTCTTTCTGGTCCTGAAGCTCTTTTGCTTGCTGAGGCTCATCCAGGCGTCGGAGACGTGCCTGGAATCGATTGTCTGATTAATACGGGAGACAAACACAATTAAAAATTGATTTGTGGCTCATTATTGACCAATGTGAATAATTAACCCAGGTGCTGCGGCCACGCACGCAGGATTGTGTTTCAGCGCGTTGCTCGTGTGTGTGTGTGTGTGTGTGTGTGTGTGTGTGTGTGTGTGTGTGTGTGTGTGTGTGTGTGTGTGTGTGTGTGTGTGTGTGTGTGTGTGTGCTGCATAGTCAATATGTCCATGTGCTGGTTTGTAGCAGTTTTTATAAAGCAGCACACACACACACACACACACACACACACACACACACACACACACACACACACGTACACACACATACACACAGCTGCTGAAAATCTTTAGCGTTAAATTAACTCCGCTGCATTGGACGTATATAAACACTGACATTCAATTAGGTGCTCTTAAAGCTGATGTGGCTGATCTGTTTATTTAACAACGACATATATTATGAGCTATTTTTATGAATGCCACTCAGAATAAGTGCGTTTATTCTCCAAACGTTGCATTCTTTGAGTGCATGAGAACATTCAACACATCCTCACCTGTCGTCGTCGAACTCTCTTAAACAATTATCAAACAAAATTGCTTTTTCTTCCGCTAATGCTTCCATATGATTACTGAGGGGTTATTTATATAAGAGCTTATTAGGAGTAAAGCACGAGCTCCACATGACAGTGAGGACATGAGAAACATGCAGCTGTGCACTAAATCCTGTCCCGATTGACTGCAGAAACCTCCTATATGCAGATTTTTATTCAGCATTTGCTTAAGAGATGCCAGGTGACGCCCAGTGGGTGCCTGATTGGAAACGGCTTATTGTCACACAAAAAAAAAAAGGAAAGAAGAAGCACTCAGCCGGTATACACCCACAAAGAAGATAGATAGATAGATAGATAGATAGATAGATAGATAGATAGATAGATAGATAGATAGATAGATAGATAGATAGATAGATAGATAGATAGATAGATAGATAGATAGATAGATAGATAGATAGATAGATAGATAGATAGATAGATAGATATTGTGTTGCGTTCACAATCACCTCGTAACCGTGGAGCCGACCAGCAAAAAAAGAGAGCTCGCTTTGAGGCGACGGAGTGCCTATAAACAAAAACCAGACACGAAGCATGGCTTAAATATGTAATTTCTTTATATATATTGATATATTGAGCAACAACAAAAGAGAACAGAGGTACAGTGCTCACATTTGACTATTTTTCCCCCGTTTCCCTCCCTCGCTGTTTCGGCCTCAGGCTACACAAAAAAACACCCAAAAAATGAGCAAGAAATCCAAGGAACCTCAAAAAAAATGGCTAATAATTATGGTATGAAGAAGAAAGTTCTAATATAGCTCAGTCAGTCATTTGGTTCATTAGGCATAACATCTATCGTGTCAATGAGATGTAAACGGTCCCCATATTTTGTCAAAGTTCTTTGGAGAAGCTCTCTCGTGCCTGCCGTGCTTTAAACAAGCCGGGACTCCCTCCGTCGGTCTCACCTCACTGTCATCGCTGACACCTTTCCCACATCTAAACACCCACCTCCTCACAATTACCCATCATTGTGTTGTCATTGCCTCCACCTTCCTATTATGTACAAATGGGGGGGGGGAAGAGGATTTGACAGTTTGTCAGGCCTGAAAAGATAAGATGGCCATTTAGCAGGCGTTCGCTCTCCTATCATCTGTCTGGATTTAATTATACTGTTAGCTCTCCTCCCCGAGAAAGGCTGAAAGTCACTACGGCAGGGGGAGCGGCGAGCCAATGTGATCTGCTGCGTTTGGAGCTTCGGGGAGATTTAGGAGGGATTTCCAAGCGCCGCAGCCTTGTAGTTTTAATCTCGAAATTAATAACGTGTGAATTTGAATTTTGAATTAATCGTATTTAGACCTTTATTTAATATGAATCCAGCAAATTACAGGAGAGCCTGAATGCAGCGTTTCCCCATCAGGACAGTTCAGATTGTAAAACATGCAGTCGTAGCCGGAGGGGAAACAGGAGTGACCCTTGTTACAATGTATGGGGTGTTGTGTAATGAGCAGGGAGACTATCCTTCAAACCAAGGACCCGAGTTCTGGTAGATTTCCAGCTCCACTAAAGTGTCCTTGAGCAAATCCCTGAATCTCGACCGCAAACTGAATTTCCTTTAGGGGATTAATATTCTTGATTGTGGCCTTAGCATCGTTTCCAATCGAGAGGGAGAATATCAAGAGGCTCTGTGAACATGGTTTTCTGTGGGATAAACAAGGTTATCGTATTCTTGCCTGAAACAGGCTCCACTTTATGAACCTTGATAGAAAACAGATGGAAATTCTGAAATTGAGTTGTCCGCTCCTTTTTTTTTTTTACAGCCGAGATGAACTTTGGCTTTTTATCAGTTTGGCGTTGTTGCCCTTTCCCTCCTTCGTCCTCGTGTTTCTTGTATCTATTATTTCATTAGACCCGATGTATTGTTGCAGTTGCTCGTTTGGGCCTTCGCTTCTTTTTTCTTCCCTATCAGTCGTTTGCCAGGCGGAGAGTCTGTGAAAGCTGTCTGATTTATAGCGGAGTAGAGAGCCATGCTGGACAGGAGGCTTCCTCTGGGGAGTCAGTAAACGTGTGTATGTGTGTGTGTGTGTGTGTGTGTGTGTGTGTGTGTGTGTGTGTGTGTGACATAGAGTCAGGAAATGACGGAGAAGGTCAGTACATGCAAGTAAAGAGGAAATGCTACAATTTGTATTTATGATGAAAAACAGGAATGTGCGAATAATTATCTTTTCGGCCGAAAAAACCCGACAGTAATAAATAGTAAAAAAAAGTAGTAAGACAGAACAACGGTACTTTCAATTGTTGATCAAAGTTTATATTCTAATGTTCACAAAAGAAGGTTGGACGTGCATTTTAGTGAAAATGTTCATATCAAATTTGATAAATATGTAGTCAAGGATTTGCTGAAGGTAATCAATGGCATCTGTCTGCATGGAATCATTGTTGGCATAGTTTTATCCTCTTTCAAATAGGGGGGGAAATCATGCGAGGATAGGAATTTCATATTTCTCCACTGGTTTATTCCAATTTACTCAGGCATAGTGGCAGACAAAACATTTTTTACACTGGGAATACATTCTGTGAAGTCCCTAGATATCCCAGGACACCAAGAACATGCATATGAACATTTTTATAGTGGAGTTATTCTTCATTTACTTTGGGTACGTCTTTTTCAGCATTTATTCTGAAAATATGGCCAGGACTTAAGAGCCACACGGCTACAATGTCTTCCTTTTTGTCTATCATGTTGAAAACCTGCACATGTTACGTGTTTTAACTGTTATATTTTGTCCTTACATGCGACGTGATTTTAAAAGAATATAGTTTGAACAAACATGTGATTGTTTCATGCTGCAGAATGAACAAACGCGTGTTATTTTACAACCATCCGCGGTGACTTATCCGTCTTGAGTGTTACATTTCAACCGTTTCCCCATGATGACACATCCTACTCTATTAGTGTCAGGATTCAGCACAGATTGCTGGCTTTCTCTATTATTCTGCAGCGAAGAGAACGATCGCCGAGCTGCAACGATGTGTGTGTGTGTGTGTGTTTTCTTTTTTTTTACCCAGGACTACTTCCTGTTGGAGTACTCTTTAGAGGAAGAATGAAACGGAGGAGGAGGAGGGACAGACACGGTGATGAATGGAAGTGCATACGTCTCAGTCAATCAAACTGACGTTCCTCCAATTCACACGAGAGGCTCGACATTAATCAACCACAGCAGATGTATGTGGGTGTCTGCGGCTAACTTTATTTCTCTCTTATTGTGTGCGTCCGTCTTGCTTCCAGCCTGTTTATGCATGAACAATGCATCTTCATGTATGTTTTATATATGTACGGAACAGCATTCGGTGACATTGTGCGCTCAAGGTTGAAAAAAAAAAGTATATTCCGCTTTCTTCCCTCAAATATGACTAAACATCGTATAATTGTTGGGGTTCCTACCCTAATTGGGATACACCTGTCTGTCTACCTGTCTGTCTACCTGTCCGTCTGGCCGTCGATCTCCCAACAATCTCATTCTCTGGTTTCCAACATTTTATCTGACAGTGATATAGAGGAACCAAAGGGGGCTACGTTGCTAAGGTAACCAGTCTTCCTACCATTCCAGGAAGTGTGTTCAACAAACCTGCTTGAGGTCGTCATCCATTTGATTTAAGAAAAAAATGCATCATGCAAACCTTGAAGTGAAAAAAATAGAATTATGTTTTTTTTTTTAAATCAAATTTGAATCATTTGTAAGGCTTAATACGTTTGTCCATTTGATCCTGTAGGAGCAGAGCAAAAGGCAGACACACTAGAGGAAAGTCTGGCCATGGTTTGGAGTTAATCAACCTGTTAATTGCCCCTCTGTGACAGGTTGATGTTTTTGTTTTTATCTCTCTTTCCTCCCTTCATCCCCCTGTTCCTCTAAGATCCTGCTGTGGTAAAAAAAAAAAACGGACCCAATCAGTCATTCGCAGCAGCAATTAAGTGCGATTGGCCGGGGCTGGGTGGGAATTGTGCTCAATCACGGGGTGGCGTGTATCTGCCGGTGAGCCCGAGTGACTTCTCCGTGACTCATTGTTTTCTACAACAGTCATTGAGGGAAAAGCCACATGCGGGCTCCGGTTTTTCCGTTGCTAAAGATACCAAGCTGACTCTCGGGTCCCAAAGTCTGAGAGCGGATTATTCATGAGGAACTTCCACTCTGTCCTTGAGCTTGTATACTGAGTTAATTCATTACCACTTTAGCCTCAGATAACATTGTTTTCAACATGCCAAAGGGGGAAAACATTTGGTGGTGGTTTCAGGTATCATACTTAAAGGTCGAACCCTCAAATATAGGCAAATAAACAAAAAATAATTTGCAGTTTCCCTGCAGGGTTATACGACGTCTGCCTTCCGGCATGATCTCCGGACCCCGACACCCTTATCGGCGATACACTACCGGCGTAATTCCTTTGCAAAACAAATTATTACTCTTCAAGGCGGTGAAGGTTGAGAGCTGCTGGAGGCCTCATCGGGATAAAAAAAGAAAGAGTGTCAACATGTTAGATGAGCAAGTGTTAACTGATGAGTGGGAGTGTGGGGGGGAGGGGGTGTGAACACGTGCTGGCAGGAACAACTTATTATCGCCTGTCTATTGTGTTGATGCTTTCACGCCGACCGTAACGCCGTTTCTTTAGCTCCGCGGTCCGACTTTCAAGGTTCTCGACGGACTGAAAGCATTTCAAAGGTTCCCTTTTCCGGTGCCTGTTGTTGCGTATCGTCATGTCGCATGTGCACGGAGTTGACCTCAGGTTATAGATGATGAATAAGGATGCTTTTTTTCTTTTCTTTTTTTTTTTTTTTTTTTATGATAGTTAAAAAAGAAAAAGAATTGGAAGATAGCCAGCGACTGTTTGAAAAGCACTTCAGGGAAGTGGATGGGATTTCGTTTTGTGCTGAATCATGGTTCTGCAAAAGTGCGTGTGCTCATGAGTGTGTATGTGTTATACTCATCTACTTTATTGTTACATCCTACTTTGTGTGTGTGTGTGTGTGTGTGCACGTCCTTTACCCTTCATTGGGAATTCAGAGCCGCTCTATTTTTGTGCCTCACATTCCTCATCAATATTTCACTCCCTCTCCTCCTCTTCTATCCTCTTTCCCTCACTCCCTCTCTTTTCTTGGGCATCAGAATAAGGCTTTATCTATGCTCCACCACACACTATTGAGGGGCTGGCTGGCTGGCTGGGATCCCGTTGGGGTGATATGACTTGCATCTGGCGCTATAAAGAAAAAAAAACGCCGCTGCCAGATGGTTTGCGAGCAATCCTTCCACCGTTTTGTTTTTAACCTTTTATTTTTACCCACGGCAGGTTGACACGGCGGAGGAGTCGTCCCCGGCGACCACGGGGTCATTCAGCTAATCCACTGGAGCGGGCGGCGGTCAAGGGCAGGTCAGTCGATGATAGCTGTTGAATATCGTTTTGTCCCCCCACCGGGAATGTCAAATCACATCCCCCCCCTCCCCCCCTGCTGAGTCCATTCCAGCCGCCCCCATCAACGCAGATGACACCCCGCAGACAGAAGGAAACAGGGGAGGTTAGGAGAGCAGAGACCCCATGCGGCGCCTCATAATAGCAGCCTGCCCTCCACGGTGATGCCCCTACAAATAAAGCAGAGGCTCCACTCGTTTAACCTTTGACCAGACATATCTGCAGGTGGTACTCTTTTCAGTTTATTTCACAGTTTGGGTCCATTTCGGCTTTCTTCAAGGGCGAGTCCAGGCCGTGAGCGAAAGGCTGTTTGAAAGGCTTCATTTTACAGGTCTGTAGATTCTGAATCATTTCCTTGGAAGGTTCCTGAAAGCTGTCATTTTGCCATCAATTATAGAAGCAGTGTCACACAACCTGTGGGTACATTTCAATGCTAGCGTGACCTGTCTTCAGGCAAGCATACAATATATACAGGACATGTATATGAAGAGGATCGATTTCATACTTTATATATAAACCTGCACGGAACGTCACGACTCCTATCACAGTATTATTAGTTGAATTAATGAGATAATTGAATCATGATCTCACATTCAAATATCAATGTTTCAGTTTAGTGAGTTGATTCAATCCAATTAATCAACTCACTAAACCTAAAAGTTGGGCAGAAAGTCCCTGCATTTCATAACATCACTGAAATCTCCCCGTATTAATTCCATCCATAAATGATGACGGCAAGCGGAGCACTTATATAAGTCTGATAATTGTAGGTGGCGGTTATTGTAATGAATGCAGAAGGGAAGGGAACACCTGTTGCTAAATCTTTCTATTCCCTTCATATTTCATTTGCATTTTTAAAACATTATTAGCAACAACAATTTGGCTTCATTAATGGCTGTCGGAAACACACGCACTCACACACACACACACACACACACACACACGCACACACACACGCACACACAGACGTCACATTTTGAGTACATTCGGGAAAACTGTGAGCCAGCGGAAACCCAAGGGAGCGAAATCATGCTGGCTAATTAAGTATCAGGCCACTTTTTGAATATTTGGCTGTGCTCCAGCCATGTGTGTCTGCGTTTTGTGTCTGAATTTATTTTTTTCCCCTCTTTTTTGGAGGTATCAGACTAAAGGTATGATTATAGAGGACATTAGACCCTATGCCTGCCTTTATTAGGCCACACATGAAGGGCTTTATTTCATCAGAGCTGACACCCTCCCTAGGAGTCATTTCTTTTTGCAATTTTCTGCTCGGTTTCATGTTCCATTACCGGCAGATTATGCTTCTTTTTTTTTCTTTGCTTTTTTTTTTTCTGTCTTGCACATACACTCATATATGGATGAGCTCACACACAAACACATTTGCAGCACTTACACACACACACCCACACACACACCCACACACACACACACACACACACGCACGGCTGCAGACACATACTGTGAATTCTCATGATCCCGTGCACTATTGATATTGAACGACTGGTTGCTGAATGGTGAATGGGAGAGCTCGCCTCGAGGAAAGGACAGTAGTTAAAACCAGCACTGAGTTGCTTTCTTTGCTATGAAAGTAAAATCAATTCCAGAAACCCATATGATCTTAAAGCCTTCTGTGAAGTGAAAATTTAGTTTAAAAACTCCCTATTTCATTCAAATTTCTCTATGTTTGTTTAATTCTGTGCTTGTGATTTTCTTTTTTCTTATTGGCAGGAACCCCAGTAGGATATTATATATTTATATTGACTTTTAAGGTGCTGAGTCAATGTGTTGTGGTCCTCTTGAAAGAGTCGCTCAGTGGATTTAAAGTGTGTGAAGTGCAGTTGTAAGTCTTGTGTAGCTCTGGGGGAATCTGAGAAAGTAATATTATTCATTTCATCAGGGATATGGGATGACTTGACTATGAAAATTCATGGTCCACACATGATATATCCTCTGACTTTTGACCTTTGACTCTAGATATACACACTCGTAACCACGGCCCATATTATGGCACACATTACTAACATAACATAAAATAAATACACTTAATTATCCCTCAATGCAATGCTGCTCACTTGTCCCTTTGCTATGCAGTGTTGTTAATCTGTCTCTCAAATCTATAAGAATTCAATATTATATTATATATAATATATATATTATAGTTGGACAGGTGACATTAAAGCTGGATCTCGTCTGGTGTATCATCTTCCATCCCTCCCTTTACCGCTGTGTCTGCCTGCTCATCAACAAAGCCACTGGATGTGTGGATCCAGCCTGCACTTTCAGCAATATTTCCCCTCGCTTTTAAACAGCAAACAGGCCTTGAATATGCCGACTGGAAAAATTGTTTCTTAAGTCATTCTGGCGATATGAAAAATCAGCAAATAACAAATTGGAGTTTGTTGCAAAGTCGATTTCCCCCTCTCTCTCTCCCCGTACAGTGATTAGGTTGTGTATTTTTTGATTTCCAAGAGTGTGGGTGTCTTTTCCCGCATGGCCCTGCCAAAAAAAAAGTTCAGCTAAATTACAGAAATGCATATATTAAAAGCAGATGCTACTATTTGGAGGCGTGCAGTCGGACAGACGAGGATATAGAGCCAAAAAGAGAGAGAGAAGTCGTTTGGTGTGATGATGGTGGAGAATAGAAACCCCACATGGGTCAGAGAGAGGGAGACACTGAAGAGGACAAGAGGAGCAGTGGTAGACGGCGTTGAAATGGAGAGAAAAACACCACAGAGTGTGTGTGTGTGTGTGTGTGTGTGTGTGTGTGTGTGTGTTTTAACAGGACGCGTCATTGTGTTTTCCTCAGCAGGCATTTGTGTCGTCAGTGGAAGGAAGGACGACGTGGTCGTCAAAAATAGAAACCCCTTGAAGGCTTTGTGTGTTCTTGTCTGTGTCTGTGTGTGCATCTCCATGTGTGTGTGTTTCTGTCTGTGTCTCCGTGTGTGTGTGTCAGAGAGAGAGAGAGAGAGAGAGAGAAAGTCTCCTGGCAGGTGTACCATCATTAGTTGTATGTTAGAGTAGCACTCATTAACTGTGTGTGTGTGTGTGTGTGTTACACTGAGGAATTAGTTTGGCTCAGTTAAACAACATCCACTCTAATTGATGAGTGTCAGCCGCGCTATCGACGAGCAATCTTGGATTCGTTCTCCACGTCTTCGTCTGTAAAACTGTTGCCGCTCCGTCGTGAACACGGCCGGCTTTGATAGTGCTTATTAAAGGTGTTTATTTCACGCTTTTTCTTTTTTATGAGTTCATTTATTATTTACGATGGAGGAGACGCTTCACTTTACAACATTGAGCACAAATTCACGACCAAGATTCTTTGGGAAGTTAACTTTGAATTGTTGTGATGATTAATCAGTGTGTGTTAGAAGTTCTACTATTTTTATTCAATACCGCCGCTCATACGGCAGGGTGATGGAGTGAACACTTACAATTTACAAGTGTTGAAAGAGGATATTATTATCAATATGATGTACATGCTTTTTTTTAAATGCATGTTTTATGTGATGTGTTTAATGCCACCAAGGCGTTTGGCGGCGAGTGCCACTGCGTTGACAATAAACTTTCATGGTGATCTGGGGAATGGTCACATGGTTTCACACTATCAGCAGTGGCAGAGTTATGTTGGATCGTCTGGTTCGTTTTCACGGATAAGCACAGTCACACGGCAGCTATTTACACGTCAAACAAGCTAATTAATTTAGCATAGTGAGCTAGCTGAGACATACGACGGCGTATTATGGCCACTGTAGGAAAAAAAAACTCAAGAGAGGTGGGCAATATTCTGAGAAAACTAGAAAATGTGTGACCTTTGAAAGTAGCAAATTTGCTAGTTTTAAAGTCACAAATTTGCTACTTTATTACTATGACAACAAGTGAAAGCTACTGCTAGCATCTTAGCCCAACCGCCCAATCAATGAACACCAATAAGATGACAATTTGGCAATAAAACAAACAATAGCCATCAACATCTATCACCCTAAGGATCTTAACATGCGTTGTCACACATTTTGATGTTTTAATTTAAAAAAATAAATGCGTACATTCATGGAAAATTAGCTAGCATAAATGCCGGTTGTTAGCATCATAATAAAGTAGCAAATCTGAGACTTTATAAAGTAGCAAAGTTGCTACTTTTTCTCCCGGAATATTGACCCCCACTCTCGACTCCGTTTTTTTTTCTACTGTGGCCCTAATGTGCCATCGTAGAGACATATTTAGTTATAATAATCGTTGTAGCATAAAGAGCGACAAATAGGGGAGGAAGGTTAAAGTGGATGAATGGGTCAACCAAAGTTTACGCATGGTTCGGTTGGGTTTAGGCACAAAACTACTAAGTTAGGTTCAAATACACATATCCTAGGATACATACACATAATCCAGTATCTAATATGTGCATTTTTTAAAGAGATGTTGCAATAACATTGTTATCTTTTGGCCTCAATAATCGTGAAGAGAAAGTCAGATGCTTTGACAATCCCAGGTGAGCTTTAATTATAATGAAACATGTTTATTTTGAAATATGTCAAATGCTTAAAACTGGACCTTGAAACAGGACTCCTCTTCAAAGCATGGCCTCAAGATCGGGGCGAATAAATATAAAACTCTATCGTCAAAATGTTACAAATTTGTTTTATTTCCCAACCTTATCACCCAATTTTTTTTGCTGTATTGAGCTGGCAGTGAGCCACCATCATAAATATGCAAACACACACTGCGGGCCTGGATGAGCCTCATGCTTAGTCACCAACCTCTCACCTCTTAAATAGCCTTAGCGGGCCACACACTGACTGTCAAATGACCACATGCTTGTTTTCCAGCTGCCCTCTTAAGTTCTTATCCAGAGTGGGAGGGAGAGATTACCGACATCCTCGCATGAACCTCTGCAGTGTGAGACTGAGGGGGGGGAAAAAAAGAAATGCTCTCAGTTCAAACTGCCTGTGAAAATGAATTCACAGAGGGCATTATTCAAAAGCCTGCAATTGTAAAAGATGAACTTTTCTGGTGGGTGCAAAGAAGAGTAACGCTATGAAACGGTAAACCTTTAGCCTCCTGGGGGGGAAAAACACTCTGGAGTATAACATGACAAAATGTTAAGAGAATGACATTTAGCAACGGGTTATTCAGAGCAGGGTAGCCAGGAAGGTTGTGAAATGCCCGTAATGACATTTACCGTAACCTTTTCCCGTGACTTTTTTTGCTTAAAAGGGTTAAAACCACAGAGATGGAAAGATGAGGCTATGTTAGGTCTTTTCCATTAATCAAACTCCGATTGCGCCAAGGACTCCGATTGCGCCAAGGCCACAGCCTGAGGGTGATTTTTCTTCCCACTCATTAAGAAGTGGGGGTGCACATGAAGCAGTCAGGGTGGACTGATGGGTTCAATATGAGTCCTTTAACCAGTCAACCCGGGGTTAAACCCTCCGATAGACCTGCTGGAGTGTCCTTGACAACCGGGTCTCACTCCCAGAATGCACGGCGGCAACCTTTAGAGTGTCGACCAAGCTAACCCTAATGCAAACATATATCTTATTACACACTCAGAGCAACTGTTTGTCCCGGAGTGATGGAAGGGGTCAAACAAACACTGGACTTTTAAGTTTATTTTGAAAATACAGCATGTATGTAATGAGTGAATATTGCGATCCCTTCCCTGACATGGCCAAAAACGGAAAGTAAACTTAAAAGTAAACATTGAGTCTTTAGTACAGATAAGTTGTTAGTGTCATTAGAGTTTTTAGTCACTTGATTGTCACATCTGTGCAGATGGAAGTTTATTTTGAAAAGACAGCATGTATGTAAAGAATGCATATTCCCTGACGTCGTCCAAAACTGAAAACTAAACTTAAAAGTAAACATTGAGTTTTTAGTACAGGTGAGTTGTTAGTGTTGTTAGAGTCGTTAGTAACTTGATTGTCACATCTGTGCCGATGGAAGTTTATTTTGAAAAGACACCAAACGCAGGACTTTTGGCTAGGAGACCGTTGTTTGTGTCTGGTGCAAAACAAAAAGTAGATGTTGAGATTCTGCTGTCACCTGAGTCTTCATAACAAGTTGTCACTCGTTTGTGTGTGAAGATGGGAGTTTATTTTGAAAAGACAGCATGCATGTAACCAGTGCATTATTGCCACGGTGTCCCCGACACGGTGTCCCGTCTCTGAGCCAGACACTGAATCCCTGCTAGTAGTAAAGTAGTAGTAAAGCAACTCGTCATGATTAATAAAACGAATTCAAGCTACATTCTCTTGTTAACACCGCTTTCATGGAAATTTAGCTCGTATGAATATTTCATCGTCTCCAAATTTGCTGATTATTATGTACAGATGTGTTTTTGGGAAACTATGCACATTAATTATGGAGAAAGAGCCGTTGGATGGTGCTGATGTCAGACAGCATGCTTTGGAAAATACTGATGATGTGAAAGACCTGAGAGCAAATGTGATGAGACATTTACGAATGTTTCATCTAATTTTTTTGTCAAAATTCGATGAAATTTCACTTTACAAATACATATCTTCATCTTTGGTGACCGGAGTAAACACAGTGATACGAATGAAAGGAACTCCGACTCCTGCAACATTTTAAGAGGTTTTTTTTTTGACAATGTGTTGCTGACATTTAGCAGTTAGGTGTCTTGACAGAGGCGGAGAGGCTCGGGGGACAGAGCACATATCTGGAGACTATTCAGTCAGGAAACTTAGTGGAGCTCAGATAAATATCCAAACACCTCAGAAGAGAGAATTTATGGGCTGTAGAAAACTGGGACTGTTGGGTTTTTATCACCATAATGAGTTGTTTTTTTTGCCACTGACCTTTAAGATCTTATTGAAACCAATAACACTTTTGTAAACATTATTGTGTCCAACTTTATACTTCTACTCCACTACATTTCAGAGGGAATGTGTTAACTTTTATTAGATCAACTAATTAAATACGACACACTGTTACATATAAAATTACCAAACAGTATTTGTGTTTTTATTAAAGTGGGATTTCCACGTTTATTTAAGTAAAGTATCTGAATAATTCTTTCACCACTGTCTCCCAAAAGTATGTTTGAAGTAAATCGACACATGAACCAAAACCAAATTAGCTTTCATACCAAACTTGCCTCCAGGTATTTGAATTGAGCAAACAGGTTTTGATGGACAGTGGCCAGGTGCAGCCCAGCAGTCTTGTTTAAACAGAGGTGTTTATTTGCATGTCAGTTAGTCCACCTGTTTTATAGTTACTACCATGTTTCCCTATAGAGCAGGGATTCCCCTTCAACCTGGGAGTCTTCCCTTTGTTCATGTATGAAACCTGAGACGCACCCAACAATCTCACATGCTGGTTTTACTATTTTTCAGTTTGAAAAGTTAAAGTTTTCTTACATCACTTTATTTAGCTTGGCATGGTGGACCTTCATAAATTAAGCTGAATCTGAGATAAGTGTCTTACATTCACCTGATGAGGGTCGCCTGACTGAAAGACATTACTAGTTTTTTGGTAATACACTTGGTTGGTTGGCTGGTGATTTTATTTATTTATAATATTATCATGAAATCACATGAAAATACCAAAAAACACTTCTCTCTATCAATGCATTCCAACATACCCGGTCTGAGGATCTCAGCTCCGAGGCCATTAGTTTACCTTTAAAAGCAGCTCACAAACATAAACTTTCATTTAAAAGCTACTTTCCTCAAACAGCTGGGCACTGTGGGAAACGTTAGTCTGAACTGGAGTCAGTAGTGCGTTTGTAGGGGACTCATTTCAGGCAGGTTTGGTGCTCTAATGAGGATTCACAGCAGCAGAAAATAAACTACAATGCCCACATTTAGGATAATAAAGATCCATATCGACGATGTGGCTCAATCATCTGTTTTTTAAAATCATTTTTTTGTTCAACAAATGGTGCTTTATGGCTATATCCAACTTTCACACCCAAAATAAGGCAATACTTGTTTGTTTGGATGAATTCACTGTTGGTTTAGGTCTTTTGATGGGAGTTGATTGATTATAAGGAAAATATAGAAAATCATCCTTCAAGGCTTTATGGTATAATTTACTGATAACATACCGATGATGGAATAGTGATGGATGATTTGCCATGTAATTCAAATAACAAATGTGTCACAGCGTGTAATCAGTTTTGAATGTCAGTGTGTAAGTGGTTCAAACATACTGCATGTGATGTATGCACACGTTTCTACAACAGATGTTTGGAGGAAACCACTGTTAGCGACGCTTTTAACAGCATGTAACCCATTTACCACTGCCTCATTTACATATCCCGCTGTGCCCGCCGTTGACGCCGAGCGTATAGCGGCCATTCCGGGGAAGGAGGGAGACAAGACACTGAAGCTCACAGGGGAGTCCAGGCCAGTGTCTAGATTAGAGGGGGGATCCTCTTAAAGGCGTTGCACAGACAGGATATTCTGTCTTGTTCCCTCCTCCCCAGAACATCTCCGCCGAGACCGCTCATTTCACTGAGCTAGCTGGGATCTGCTTTTTTGTCCAGATGTGCACACACACACACACACACACACACAGAAGACAAACCCAATGTACGTTGAATACATCCATACCACTGCACAAAGGAACAGTAGCTGGTCCCCAGTGAGTTGGGAGAGAGAGAGGGAGGGAGGGAGAGAGAGAGAGGGAGCTGTCATGTGTTTGTCTTACATGAGTAGCTGTAAAGGGTAACAACTAGCTTTAAGCTGTGGAGTGTCTGCACACACACACACACACACACACACACACACACACACACACGCATGCAAACACTGGACCTCCGTGGAGATACTGTATGACGGTGGCTGGAGTTGCCCTAGTAACGGCGTTTACTTTCACCTCGTTGATGATGGATACAAAGATGTAGACCTTCATGAATATACATGCACACAGCATATGGTCTGTGCACGTACCATAACCCCCCCCCCACCCACACACACACACGTATGTGTATATGACACAGAATAAGCTTTCACACATGAAAGTGATGCATCTACACACTGATGCTTCACAATGTCATGTTAGGTGGCGGAAGCCTCTCCTCAAGTTAACAATGTGGTCTGTGCTTTCTGCCTGAGAGCGCACACACACACACACACACACACACACACACACACACACACACACACACACACACACACACACACATACACACACACACACACACACACCAATAAATCTTTCTGTGTCCTATTAGTCACAGACCACAAACACACATACAAACTAACACCAGCTGCCCCACTACCCTAATTGTCCTAACTCACAGGGGGAGGGGGGGGGGGGGGGGACACAATCACCCACCAACCTTAATTGAACGCGGAGCATTTTAGGAATGTACTGAACAGAGAGAGTAGTCATCAGTGGAAGAAAACAAGGCGACGAAACAATGGTAGAAATCATAGAAATATAGACGTCTGTTAGCAAGACTGACAAGTCTGGATGGTTTAAACGTGTTGACATTCTGACTAAAGCGACTAAATCTCAAACATCCCTTTGAATGCTTCTGCAAACAGGATTTACATTTTTTAGAAAAAAAAAAAGGAATTTGCCGTCGGCTTGGTTTCCGCTGTGCAGGCAGGTGTGAGGGATGGGAACATTTTGGCGGAACTATGAGAAAAAAAGGTGAGGAGAGTCAAAGCGATATGACGGTGGAATCAGAGGAAAGAGAGAGTTAACAAGAGAAGAAACGTGTCAATATATTCACAGCGAAGCCGATAGAATTAAGTATTTGGGTCAATAGCTGGAGAAAATCTTCTCAAGGCACTTTTACAAGATTCACAAGCTTATTAGTCTGTGTTTTGACTTGAAACATGGCCGAGGGGTTGAGATTGCAACAGCTGCACACTCGATGAGACCTGGATCTGATTGAACCGTGCAACAAACATCACACACACTCACACACACCGCACAAATTGAGTCCCACTAGAGACAAACACACACACACACTGCATGCATGCTGGTATCCCTGCATACTCCCTCTCACAAAGCCAGAAATAAACTCTTTGTTTGCCGTTCCAGCTGCACCTTGGTGATTTATGATCACAGAAAATCACCAGTGTCCTACAAGTGCGGATTCAGACAGCGGCTCTGCGGCCCCTCGTACTACATCATCAGAACCTGTTCAAGCTCACGCACGCAATCCGCAACAGGCCACATAGTAGCAGGTTGCCAGGCAGAATAACGACAAACACCACGGCGGGAACTTTTCCCAGGAATCCATCAAACGTTCCTTCCAGGACTCAATTAAGCAAACGCAGGGAGACAGGAGAGGTTAGACCGGAAGGTGATTAATCCCACCTTGACTGATCCTAGAGCACCTCACGAGAGAGAGAGAGCGAGAGAGCGAAAGGCACAGTCTGGAGCAGTGGAGTCAGAAACATCAATCTCCAGATAAAGCCAGCGAACGCTCACACGGCACAGGTGTCAAAACAACACAAGGTGTTTCCTCGGGATAAGCGTTACATGGAGATCATCTTGTCCACGCTAGCAGTCGTGAAATATGGTGTAAGAACGTGTGCAGTGTAGTAATGCGATTGAAAAGAATGGGGGGGAGAACATAATCTGGAGATCAGCGCATGAACGTCTGAACACCAGCAGGGTAACGACAACGCAAGGAAACATCTGAAAAAGAACCAGCTGTATGTTCCCGCGGCCTATATGGACTGTAGCTCCCGGATCTCATGTGGGATTTCCAACGAAGAAGTAATGGGTTTGATGCAGACGACCGTTTTACAGCCTCCGAACACCGTGTGGACAGATGAAGCCCATTTGGCTTGAGGCGGGTCAGGAGGCACTGGAGCATCAATAATTCATACGTCCTTCTGTGTGCATGTGAGTGCAGGGCCAGAGATCATGTGTTTGTGTGGAAGTAATTACGTGTGACCAAACAACACCTGTGCTTGTTTTTTTTTTATATTTCAACCTCCATTTATTTCAACCGAAAAATTAAAAGAAAAAAAAAGAAAAAACAGAGATCAGGGTTAAATCCACTAAACTTAAATACAAAAATAAGGGACTCAAATTGAAATACGAATACAATGTACACATACATCCAGTGCCGTGGAGCAGGATGGCAGCATTGTTGATGACAATACTCTGTTATGGCAATAAGGGAGCTTGAACAAGCCAAGGAATTCTTTGTTTAGGCAACTGCGTAGCCATCTGGGACTGTCAAGAGGTCTTTGAAGTAGTGGATCTGTGTTACGGACTTAAAGCTAACAGTAAAAAAATAGAAGGGAGACTTTTGGAGAGCCATCCCCAGATCCTATCTTTCAGTTTCCAACCCCCCCCCCCCCCTCCAACCACCACCAACAATCTCTCACCGTCTGATCTGCCGCAGCAAGCGCGCTATACGCCGAGAGAGGGGGGCAATTCCATTATCCCGAGGAATGAAACAGAAAACCAAACCGAGCCGTGTGCGGGAGGGCGGGGTTGGGGAGGGAGGGAGGGGGGGTCAATGATGATCAGATAATAGCCGTGTCCCACTCAGCACGAGCTTCTTATCTGAAGGGGCGTTGTCTGTTTATATGGCCGCTCGCTTTCGGGATTTTCGACACGCTGCAAACGGATGGAAATTCCACTGAGCTCCCGCATGTGGTCCAGACCGCAGGGAGCTGCACCCGTCACAAACAGGCAGTCCAAAAAAAACAACAACAACAGGTCCTTGCATGTGTGTGTGTGTGTGCTTTGTGTGCCAGTACGTTTGCGTGTGCGCAAAACTGTGCGTCCGTGCGCAGCGGGGAAGGGGAGAGGGGAGAAGGGAGGAGGGGGGGAGGATATCAAACGGAATCCCTGATCACTCCTTGCCCCCGTTAACCAAAGACAGCTCTTTGAGAATTCCACTGGCGTCCACTCGCCTCCTCTCCCGGATCATGTCCTCCAGGCTGCGAAAGACCAGCGTGTGCACCCCGCTGCCGGACAGATGCACTTTGAGGAAATACTGCTGCTCCGCCGAGTGCGCCTCTCCCCCGGCTTTGAACTCCCGTTTCCCAAAGCGGCACCAAGCTGCGAAACTTTCCGAGTTGGTCCAGCATATCTCCTCGCTGCCCAGGCCCAGGTGTCCCACCGCGTTCTGCATCACCAGGTCCGGGGGAAGCGGTCGGTACCGGTACCGATTGTTGACTATCCTCCCGTGGCGGCCGCTGCTGACCTCAAGCAGGCTGTCCTTTCGGATCTCGCCCTTGTGCAGGTGGATGACCCGGTCGTCCTGCTCGTAGATGACCCAGTGGGGGGCTTGCGCCGTGGCCACCAGCTCCAGCAGGTCCCCCGGTTTGCACATAGTCAGCAAAGTTTTGGCCGAGTACACATTCAGGTCCTCGTTCTCCCGCAGCTTGGAGAAGATGCATTCCTGGGAGCAGAAGGCTGAGTACTCCACCTCGCTGACCGAGAAGGGTCCCTCCTCGGCCGGGCTGTGGTCCTTGGTGAAGCCGCAGTCGGACGGAGTGCGGTCGTCCACCTCCTCCTCTTCGTCAGAGAAGAAGTAGGCGACGCCGACCCGAAGCTCGTCCTTCTCCAGCCCGGACGGATCCCCCGTGGGCAGCTCGCTGTAGTTGAGGTGGGTGATCCGATCCAGTTGATTTCCCATCAATGACCTGGCAAGGCAGAGGCATGGACTGCGGTGTCTGAGAGGGGAGAGAGAGAGAGGGAGAGAAAGATGGGGAGTGTGATAGAGAGAGGGATGTCAATAGCGTAAAAAAAAAATGTAGCTTTCACAGAACAAGGCACACGCATTTAAATCCCTCCGCTCAACAGATAAGAGAGGCTGAGGAAGCACTCTAACAATCCTCAGCACCTGTGTGGAGGTGCAAGAGCTCGCTCGTGTTATTGAGCCGAAATAGTGCACTAACACAATCAATGATCCACCGTCCCTTGCTCCATTCCCACCCATTAGTCAATCATTAATTCCAGCGGAATGTAACAGAGACGGCGGTTGCCATACAGAGGCAACGAGGCGAGAGAAAGAGTGAGGCAAGAGACACCACCGCGGATAAAAAGGGCAAGTCCTGTGTCTTTACGCGCGGCACGAAACCGGAGGAATCAGGATACCTGTGCGCTCCCCGGGCAAGTGGTTAAATATCCTTATGGTCCATTAGTGCAGGGAGCTGCACGGTCCCCTTGCTCTCTTCTTCTCCCCCTCTTCTTTTTTTCTTCTCTCTCACACACTTGTCTCTCACTCTTCGCACCGCGCACCGGGGCGCTCCGGGCTTGTCGTGCGTGCTAGTAGTTCACTTCTTTCAGCACCCGCTCCATTTAAGTACCACGGAGAGCTCCGCCTCGTCCGGCGCGCTCCGCCTCCGCCGGCTTTCGACTGGAGCGCGGTCACGGGGTCCATTACCGCCGAGCCAATGGGGAGCGCGCGGGGAGCGTGCCAGTCAAGCGGAGGAGCCAATGGGGCGCGCGCGAGGGCGGCCGCTCGGCGACGGACGGCTGTTACCGTGGCATGGGTTTTTGTTGTCAGAGAGCTGTGGAATTCTCCACATGATCAGCGGAGTTTTTCAATGCAACAGTCAGCAGTGATAAGAGGCTGCGTATCTCGGGACGGGCATGTGAATGAATGTATTTATTTATTTGATTATTGCGCTCTGATGTGCCATAAACAGTCCCGATATCTCCAAAAGACGCCAAAGGTGCACCCTTATCGCATGCGCACTGTTGCTGTCGGACTTGATAAATGTGTTGCACACCTTCCTGAATACCAGACTCGACTCTGTCCTCCGGTTACCACGTGTAACTGGTAAATTATTCCCACATGCTTGCTTCACTATGGCATCACGTGTTCTCCTCATATCTGTCTTCTCTCATATCTCCCAGTGTGTGTGTGTGTGTGTGTGTGACTATAAAGGGAGGGGCTCGAGGCAGGTGTGTGTTTGTGTGCAAGGTACATGAAGGAACAAAACAAAGGAGTCTACAGGGAGATTAATACACACTATAATCTTTTACGTTGCATTGATGTTGTGTCTTTTGAACAGGAATTAAAATGCATATCAAATCCGGCCGTACTTCTGCACCCATAATATAGCGTGCACTTGCACGACACACCTGCGTACGCTGCATATAATCCGCACACATCTGCCTTTTTCATCGCTGCCCAGATAGCCATCTTGTGTTTTATGTCAAACCCCTCCACGGATTGGATGTTCCCTCTACCTCCACATCAGAAATCTGTTCTTTTTTTCTTCTTCTTCTTCTTCTGGCAGCATTGGGAGAGCTCCTCAAAGAACCTTTATCTGTTTCCTCACCCAGATGGTTGGAGATAGCAGCTCTCCAGTCGCTGACATAGAACGGTTCTTTGTTTCCCCTGGTGACAGGCAGAGCGGAGGGTGGCTTTTTTTTTTTTTTTTACAGTGGGTGTGATATGATTGTGAAGATTTATACACTCTCCCACACACACACACACACACACACACACACATCCATGCAGCTGTGTGTTTGTCCCTCTACGTGTTTACACCTCGTTGAGAGAGCAGGAGTGTGTGTATCCGATTGATCGCCTTACCTTTGTGTGTGCGCTATATAGTTAACGTCAGACAGGAAGAGAAAAGTAGTACCAGAAGTATCCTGCCCCCCCACCACACACACACACACACACACACACACACACACACACACACACACACACACAGTGTCATGAGACTGTCAGCAAAGGGCTTTTGAGCTCCTGCAGGCATCTGGTCCTGTCGCCTGTAATCTACAATGAGCAGAAATTAGTTTCCTTGGACGCACACATACTGTATACTGTATTTGCTCTCTCTTTCTTTTTTCTCTCTCTCTCTTTCACACACACACACACACACACACACACACACACACACACACACACACACACACACACACACACACACACACACACACACACACACACACACACACACCTAATCATATATGCAGCTGCTGTAGTAATATGGCAGTACTGGAATAACTACTGAGACAGGGCGATATTTCAGAACCCCAATCATTGGCTACGTCTCTATTCCCTAATTACTAACTAAATCATATACGCTGCAGCACCATACCATGCAGATGACACACACACACACACACACACACACACACACACACACATACACATAAAGCTGTCTGCAAATCCTCACACATTCAGACATCAGTGGGTCCATCTGTGTCATTGACTGCCGACCAAAACGTGCACAAATGCCATCCATGTATGTAAACAACCCTTCCCTCTCTGTCTGTGAGTTGTACTGTACCGTCTGCATACCATTACACTCAGCTGCCGACCATATACGTTTATGGACAGAAAGCCTTTGAGGAGAAACTCCCCTACGTGAAGTCGTAAACCCTGGAGGCACAAGCTAGGATATATGTTTTTGTGTTGCAGCTGATGTCAGCACACGGGAAAATGTCCACATTTTATTACCTGTACACAACGGCTGGTGGTATTTCCGCATTCTATTTTTCTAAATCACCAAATCATTGAAAGGCTTTTTTTCTTGTGTGTCTAAAAAGCCAAGGTAGCACAAAATACAGTGAACTGTAAGCTTTTTTTTATGATAGTCTATTGATCCCGGCAGAGAAAATAATCTTTTATTTTGAGCCTTTGCAGGGAGGTCAGAGAGCAGGGTCGGCATACAGAGCAGTGTCAGGTAAAATAAATGAACATTAGGAGTTGAGAACAACACAAACCTGAGTCAATTCCCTGTTTTTGTTAGCGGGTATAACTGATATTTGGTGTTTGAGTGCAAAAGGTTTGGTGTGAGTGGTGATGAAGCAGTGACCAATCAAATCTCCTGCATTCCTGCTCTTTAATGCACTCTATATTCTCACTCAATTTTGTGTGAAAAAATCTGAAGGAAATCAACCATAAAATATTCTCCTAGGAATGTTATTTCATGGTTATGAATATACGGCACCTTCAAGGTATACTATGAAGGATTTTCCTAAAAAAACAATTTGTATAGACTCATACTGAAGTCATTTCGAACCCACTATCTGATCACCGCCAGCAGGATCATATGATCGCTCGTATGCGTGTCTACTTGAGTGAGTCTGTAAGTACGCCGCTGAGCGTGCTCCTCTGTGTCCGTCCCCGGCTAATCTCACATTCTGCTGCAGCAGACCGCATTATATTTTGGGTGGCCGGTTGTGGCTGAACGCTCGAGGACCTCTTGTGGTTGTGGTGAGTCACACTTTCTAAAAAAAAACAACAACAACACCTTCTATTGCCTTTCTTTCATACTGCCTGCTGACCAGCTTCAGTGGGGGGCCAGTAGGGGATGCAAGGGATAACACAGCTGAATGCATTTCTGCCCCCCCTCCCCTTTAGCTACTCAACACCCACAGTGGGGGGGATGACAGTGTGTCTGTTTGGCTAACAGCTTACAATATAGATGATGTGTTTGACTACAAGTGCACACACCTCTAGGCCACGTCTCTCCAGCTCACCTTTTTTGTTTTGGATGGTGCATTTGGCTAATCGCTAAAGCCTCGGTTATGCTTCCGCGTAGTGATCGCGCAACGGCCACGCAGTTGCTTGGAGACCGTGATGGTTCTGCGTTGGGTTTACGTGTCGAAATGCAATTCAATGCGACACCGGTAGAGGGCGCTATGTTTTTTGTAAAGACTGACCGACCGACTGAGACTCTTGACGTATATCGTCGTTAGCCTCGTTATAGCCTATTTGTTTACCTTCCGGCTTTAAACATCCACACTTTTTCAGTTTTTTATTTCTGTGTGCAAAAGCGACAAGGTGCATACAATAAAAGTATTAAAAGTTTAAATGGCGGTGTTTATGAGTGGAAACCGGAAAAGCGGTCTCCAGCGGATGTAGTTAGCGGACCAATCACAGCCAATGCCGCTGCGTTGGTGCTGCGTCGCCTCGACGCGCGTCTAGGATTTTTAGGAGGTGCACGGCAGGCCCTTGCGGTGGACGTAAGGGGGGTCCGCAAGGACGTAATGGGTCCGTAAGCCCCCTTGCGTTGTGTCGACGCGGAAGCATAACTTAGGCTTAACAGTGGAATGGAGCTACCAGTATAGACATCGCTATACGTCGTTCGTTGCTGAGCCGGCATACAGCTTAATGAATTCAACTTTGGTTTTTGGCAAGTTTGAAGTTTATTATGAGGCGACTGCGAGACAATTGCTTGTTATTGAGTTTTCATGGGTGGGGAAGGAGTGGCCAACTTTAAATGTTTAAATCACAAGCAGTTAGCGACAGTTCCTGCATAGTGTGCCTTTAAATTGGTGTGCTAGGGAACGAGACGGTGTAGGAAGGAGTTCTCTGATAAATGAAGTGCAGAACAAGAAGCAGAAGCCTGTATCCATGAAGGTCACGGGGGCATCAACAATTACTCTCTACAATTAACCCTTCTGACCATGTGTCACGGTACATAATGACAATAACGTAGGTGCTGGATGACAATTATTCCCACCATTGCCACAAGCAAATTTATTTGACCAACAATGGATATTAGAATTAAACTTGCCAGCATAAGAAAGCGGGGACAGAACCCCATATTTTGCAGAGTTCTCCAGGGTCTCCAGGATTTTTAATGAAAAAGGGAATGTTAATTGAACTTTTACATGAACACACCTACAAAGCGATATACTGAATTGTTGTTTTGAGGGATGGATGTTACGTGGAAAAGAAATCAGATGCCGTTTCTTGGGAAACAATGTCTAAAAGCATTTATACCCTCCAGCATGTCTTTTGTTTGTGACTGTGATTGTAGGTGCTTAGGTGCAGATGGTAGCCATCACCATCATCATCATATCTATAATCACAGTGAAGACTTCGCTTTGGGGTGTTATTTCTTGAACTGAGCACTGTCTTTATCGTAGCGGGAAAAGAGGAGCAATGAAGCTCAGTGTGTTTGCTTGGTTAAACCATTGAAGAAACAATTATAATATACACATCTGCACAGGCACAATTCAAATATATGATTATTATTGTTATTATTTCTTCAAATGTTTGTTCAACACAGTGCTGTGGTTTGCTGACATAATGTTTCCCCCCTCTTTTTCAGGAAGACCTTGCTCCATACACATACTCACACCTGGTTAAGTGCCTTATTCAAGGACTCCTCAGTCGGGTGGATGCTTTATCACCATGGGGACTTGATCCTGGGCCCATGACTGAAGAGCAATGGACTGTTCACTAAACATTTTCAAGTGCATGTGGGTCTACTAAGAGCTATACTAGGCATTTAAAGGTACATTGTGTAATGCTGAGCCATCTGCTCCGTATAAATAGGGGTCACATTCCTCCTCTTCAACTGCGTCCATTCAGTCATTAAAAAAAAGCCAACGACTAACTAACAGCAGGCAGAGAAAACCCAAAATTCAACAAAACTGCTGAAACTCCGAGAGCCAGACAAAATAATTGCTTTCTTATAATCTTCTTGTGTGGCATCGGCCTGTCGTTGATATTAGCCATCTGTGTGTTTAATGCAAGACATTTTTAGGCAACTAAAATGCTACAATGAACTGAAAACACACTTTGAAAAAGTTAAACACCCTGATTGTTTGTCTATTTCACTCTAAATGGGACCATCATTTACAAAATTCTGCTTGCTCGCCCCCTGCTGGCTATTAAAACCAATGCAAGTTCAAGGCACTTCGGCATTTGGCTTCACTATTCAGAAACGTAGGTCGAAGGGCCCCATTCTTCCTGTCAACACCCTTCATTTGGCTTTTCATAAGATATTGAGCAGCAGAGAAACATCTAGAGACAGTGGACGTTGCTACGGGTGATAACGACATGGGGTTTGATAGAGTTGATAACTAATGTCTACACAGTAGCCTTTTTAAGACCCTGGTTCATATCCAGGCAGTCACATACGGCACCAAGCTGTCCCTGGACGTCGTGCGATTTGAGCTTTTGGCATAGTTTGCTCACGGAAAAACTCCTTTCGCCAATATGAAGGATTGAATTGGCAAAAGTATTCCTGTGTAAAAACCAATTCCAAAAGTCTCCCTCCATGTTTCCCCTAATACAGCCGGTCCTCCCTTGGTGATGCATAACAACTTCATCTGTTGCACTGTTTGTTTTTTTGCAACAATGTCCATCTAAAAAAAAGGGGAAAAAATAGATTGTTAGACTGTAATTTATTGTCAGTAAGTTTGATTTCAAGTTTTGTTGTAGTTTTACAGTGTTTTTTGTTTGTTTAAACTTTGATATTATGTAAATGTAAGCAAATTCTCTCTCTCTTCAGTAAATAAAGTATTTCCAATATTTTAGATCAAATGTTACAGACATGTTTTTACAATTATAGTATTAGAAAACACTCGAATCCTCTTTTATCTGACACTATGTTGTTTGTGTGTGTGTGTGTGTGTGTGTGTGTGTGTGTGTGTGTGTGTGTGTGTGTGTGTGTGTGTGTGTGTGTGTGTGTGTGTGTGTGTGTGCTCGCTCCGTTTGTTTTGTTCCAACTCCATCTGTCTCCCAGTGAAAAGCAGGTCTTCCGGCAGGTCTTATCAGCCCTCCTCAGACTGCACACTGTGAGTCATTCAGGGGCCCCTCATCTGACACATCTGAAGCCCATCGATGTGGCCATGAATGTTAACTTCTGCAGACTTTCCCCTCCGTCTCCACCGTACGACCACAGTCGCTCAGGTTTGAAAAGAGCTTGTACCTTTCGCAGGTGTGTGTGTGTGTGTGTGTGTGTGTGTGTGTGTGCAGGTAAAGGCCGACATACCGGATTCTATTTTCCTGAACTGAGAATTATTGCTCAGTGTGATCCGACATAGTTAACAAAATCCCAGCGTCCAATATGCTGAGTTGACAGAAGGTTGTAGCTCAATGAACTGTGCGGTGGCATAAATCAGGCGAGATTCTGCTATCCCCAAATATGGTTTATTAAATGCAGTGGGTGTAAGCTTTAATCTCTGCACCTCTTAAATATATTAAAGACTTTTATCTTTAATAGACCCTCTTACAGGTGGCGTCATCAGGCGACAAGTTGACGAGCTTTTAACGTTGAATTCGGACGTCTGGCTGTTGCATGTTCGCTTGTCAGAATCGATATTCCACCTGCAGAATTCATGTCGGGATCACGACGGCTTCAGAGCAACAGCTGCTTCAGCGTAACGATTGATGGTGACTTTCAACCGACACATCTGTGGCCGCTCATAGTAACTCAACATGGATTGATTTTGCAAGGACACCTGCATGTTGTGTTTGTGTTTTCAATATTTGGCGTCGCTAGGACTCCTTCAGCTGAGTCACCAGCTGACACGGTCACTCCTTAAACTGAAACACCACAATGTAGCTGTAAGAATAATTCTTAATATACACATTTAATATTTGTTTATTCAGAATAAGCCTAAATAGGGAATGGCTCGTCTTCATGGAGACTGTCATGTTGCACTGCAATGTTTCTACAGTAGCCCAGAATGGACAAACTTTGGATTGAAATAGAAAGATTACTATGGATAATTGATGGTCATAGTCAGGGTTATCCTGAACGTGGTTACATAAAATTTTTTCCTGGAATCCTCTACTGGGATATGAAGACATTTTCTGTATTATAATGTGTTTTGAGAGCGATTTTTCTTTCAATCAACAAAAATTGCATTTTATTGCAATTAAATCACAGCAAAGTTGTCTATTGTTGGAAGCGATAGCGGTTATTTTGGCGATGGTGAAACTTTTAGTGTCAACCCATTTAAAAAAAAAAATTAAAATCCTTATTTGAATTCTGGTTTGTTAGCTTCGTTATCCCACACTAGGCTTTGATTTTGGGGTGAAAATCAATATCAGAAATGCAGTAGATGAACCAAAAATGACAGTTTGACAGCCACAGTTACCTCGATGTAAAGAAAGAACAATCTTTCAAATCTTTAAGCACAAATGTGTTTAATCTATTCTGTTGATCATGAGAAGTGTTGCCATATTGCCCCTGGCCACCTTACTTCCCAGCCCCCCCCCCTTTATCTCTCTCTGGTTGGTGTAGTCCATTGGTATGCAGGGTGATGTTGGCTGGTGTTTGCAGGGGAAGGATAAAGCGGTAATCAGTGCCAATGAAGCGGCTCTTGTCCCAGAGCACAAATGTGCCAACATCAGCAACACTACCAGACTGTGTGTGTGTGTGTGTGTGTGTGTGTGTGTGTGTGTGTGTGTGTGTGTGTGAGAGAGAGAGAGAGGGGGGCAGTATCAAAGAGGTCAAGCAGAGGTCATTGTCTTGCCTGCTCTTTCTCTTGCACACTGCCGGCTGTGGTATATGATCCCAAAGCGACACGGTTGGCTCGCCAATTCTCCAGTCTTGACCGAATTAAAATTGATTGGGGAGGAAGAGTTGTTTCCAGAGACATGTGTTCCCCTCACTAGAGATCAACCTGATTCCCGAGCTCGGACACTCCGGCCTTATTAACAAGATCCTGATGCAACTGATGTGAAATCTTCCTGTTGGGGGGAAAAAAAAACTCTTCCCAGATGCATTTGTTGTCGCCGTTTGCTTATCATCGAGGCAGGGAATTTAATGAACAGCACATGGAGAAAAAAAAGTTCACATCTCATGCCGAGTCATATGGTCCTATGGCGACAGAAATCTGGATTCTGAACACTGAACAGCTAAAGCACTAAACTATGGAATACCTCAGCAGACCACTTAACTGGGGGTTCAGTGAAATTGCAGCTTCCAGCTGGCAGCTGGCTAAATAAAGGTTAAAATAATTAACGCTCGGAGATCAGTGGCCTTAACTGTGATTATCCTCCTCTGCTGTTTTAACCAAAGTACATCCATCATTCTGTCTTCTGAGTACATTAGCACATTAACTTCCCCCCCCACCACCACCAGCACCACCACCACCACCACCACCGCCCTAATTTATGTCATCTCCGTCAATAAAGTTGTTTGATTAAGACTGTTAACTGAATGTCTGGCTGAGTGAAAGGGGTTGACTGAGGGGACTGATTCCAGATGGCAGATGAATCCAACATATTGTTTCTATATTTATGTTCGTGTTGCTCCTTCCTATTTATTCCGTGTTAATCATAGCCGGGAGGCGTGCGAGACGAGGATGTGTAGAGAAAGGAGGCCACGCTGGAACACGCAATGAAAAAGTGAAGAGCTTAAACGTGTCATAAACCCTCCTGCTCCGATGATTTCCCTCGTTTCGAGTCATTTCATTCACTTCACCTGCCGGCCCCACCTTGATGAGTCTCACCTGTCCCTTGTTAGCCCTGCAGTCAGCTGACCTCTAGTTCCCCTCACTTCCCTATTAGTCACTCACATGTGCTCCTTTTTTTTTAAGTTCCTCTTAGTTCCCCGTTGCATCATTTGTTTTTGTCTTTGCTTCCTGTATCCCTGCCTGCCTTTTGCTCTCCATGCCTGTAAGTCTTTTCTATGGAGTCATCGAATTGTTCCTGCTGCCTCCTCATCTGTATCTGTGATTGGGTCATTTTCCTACTTACCTGCAGATGATGGCGAATAATCAGGAGACAGAAAATTTAAATTTTGTTTTCAGTTGATTTGCACGTATATTTTAACTGATATGATTCAATATATCTGTTTATTTTCTAGTTGTTTTTGATATTTCTCTGGACTCTCACAGTGTTTGTAGTGTTTCCTACATTCTGTCAACAATGGTTAACTCGCCCGCTGCTAGAATTGTGAAAATTGCACAGCAGCAATCATACACACAGTGTAGGGCACCGTTCATAGTATGAAGGCAACACTTTGGAACTTAACTGTTTTATATTTAACCAGTTTCAACCACATTTAGTACCTTTTTCTTGTATGCATCATGTTTTTTTAATGAAATAACCATGATCAACTAACTCAATAATGAGGTCAGATGAGTGTTAATGTGTAAATATCCCCAAAGGGTTAAAGGGTTTAAGTCAAGCGAGTCTTTCTCATTCAAATTCATGAATTTAATTCACAAATTGGGCTTTTATTGCCAAAAGATTGATGATTCTAGGGGCTCTCATTGTGTGATGGCGTGAAGCCAGGATTTTAGTGTCTTTATTGGATGCACAAACAGGCTGCGTTCTCACCACGGCATGCTTTTTCTCCTTTTATTTTTTATTATAGGCACAGTGGGTGGGGGTGGTTATTAACAGGCACCACAGTGGAAGTCGGATGTCAAGAACTGTGTGTACTTTGCGCTTCCCACCTGCTTGGAACACGCCCGAGGTGCACGCCGTATGGCCGAGGTGCACGCCGTGGGTTTATAGCATTAGCATGGATTTACAAACCCATGTTATGGATGACATGTTGGTCATCCCGTATTGGCATGACTGCTTCTGTGTTGCTTTTCATTACCCTGCTACGCTTCTCCTTGGACGGCAGCGAAAAGCCTTATCTCCCGCCAAAGTTAATTTAATTTAAGGTGGCTTGTATTTACTCCTGCCGATTCTGCACCTCCCGCACAAGGGCGTCGAATCCCCTTGGGAGAAGGTTTTTTTTTTTTTTTTTTTTTTTTTTTTCACAGCTGTGCGCAAGACTGTTCTCATCAGCAAATGCAGAGTGCACAGCTTTTGCAGAGGAGTAAAGGCGGTGATGATAAGATTGGTCATGACTGATGCCAGCCGCTCCCGAGTTTATACTTATACTGTATTTTCCCCCAAATTCCAACCACTTTACAAGCTGTGCTGCAGTCGTATGCCTCTGGACTGAAAACTTAAAGCTCTATCAGTTCAAACCTCCACTTATGATTTCTATTAGTTGCTACTGCCAATATTCAAACATCCGAGTGTTTACCAATCTTGACCTTGGAGGTCGGAGCTTCAAAAAAGGTTCGCCTTGAGTTTCTTTTCAGAGCCTTTTTACGCACATTGGTAGTTTTTCCTCCCTTTCAACCACAACTTTATTACTGTGCGTATGGTTCAGCATGTGACCGCCTTCTGTGTGGCCTAGTCCCTTGTCTGACACGACAGCCTAATCTTCTATCAAACAGCCTTGCAGACCTTTGCCTCTTACACTGACTGCCTAGCCCTGATTAGTGTGGAAGTGTGCCTGTGCGAAAGGAGAAGTGGAAGACAATAAGGCTTGATGTAGGGGGTTCAAATCGGGGGCAAGGTGGAACATTCCCGTTATGGATTGCGCGGCCCGGAGACCGTACACGCACATACACACATGTGCACGTCCCGGTGTTCGTATACCCACGCCTGCTTGCACACAAAGATTAATGAAAGGCAGCGTCGTGTTGGAGAATTACCTATATTTCACTGTGGTAAAGTCGCGATGGTTACGATGCAATCTCTTCCCCTAGAGCCCCCTAGTGGCTCAGTAATGTGTCGGGAGGCGCACGCTAATAAAAGCCCTCTTTCACAGACAGACGCAGTAAATCTGGGACTTGTGTTGACTCATGGTGCCGTCAGTCCTCATCACGCAGTTGGTTCACTCATCTTCGTATTCTGCCATTCTCTGCACCCAAGCTCTATTTCTTTTGTATATATTTGTTTACCGTATCTGACAGGGGAGAAGGAGCAGAGATAGAGAGTTATGATGTGGAGCGAAGGCTGGAATTGAACCCCAGATATCGATGGGGAATGTGCCGTAATGACTCGGCCACTCAGGCGTTCCTCAAGGAACCCGGGATTTGGATGAAATGGCCGGCGTGAGCCGTCTATTAGGTTTTTGGCACAGTGACAATTCAGCATCAGCTGATCAACTGTGGTAGAAACAACCAACATCAATCATGATTGGGAACGCAATATGGTCTTATTGTAAACTTGGATCCAGTCTCCAAAATGAAATGAAGGAGCGTTGTCTAAGAAGATGGATCAGGTTGGTTTTGCATTAGCTGATTGGCATCAACTGTTTCGTTCATGCTTCACCTTCACTGTTAATGTCCAATCAGTCATAAGGGGTGGGGGGCACGGCCATTAAAAACCTCCGCTCTAACAATTCTCCCCATTAGAGCCCACACGACCAGAAAGTGTCACAACAGAGTTTATTTGTCACTCTCTTTTGGAATTTTTGTTGGCAAGCATGCCGTCAGTTAGCAAGGTCGTTGGCGCGATCGCTAATGGGGCGAGTTTACACACGAGGCTCGATGGAGGTGTACAAGATGAGGCAGCAGGGGGCGCTGAAGAAAACCGGAGCCTTTCCAGGAAGTGGAAGTCATATTTACTTCCTGTTAGATCCATCTATAGGCTAACTGTAGTTTGCAGACCATGCTCAGATGGATTATATTTGGATGTGCTTTGCTCTTTTTGGGTCTGCTGCTCGTTTTCATAATTTATAAATTACATTATTATTATCAACCCCACATGATATCTTTAACAGTTTTAACCATTTAATTTCTGCACCGATCACTGATATATCCTGGATCTCTTTTGTTTATTAAAGGTTGCTCGTACGATCACTTCCTGTTTGGTACGTCTGCAAATCGTTTTGATGAGTGAGGTCAAATAAAAGTGGTAAACTGTCGGTGTTGTCGGCGATCCCAACATTTTTTCTCGGCGTAGACTATGCATTCCTTAAGGCGACCATTTCTCCACTTTGATGCTGCTGAGACTCTTTTGAGAGCTCCCTCAAAGAGCTGGTCAATTTCTTGTCACAAGTGTCTCTCGCTTGGTTGTGGACCTTTTTTGTAGAGAGATGCTGAAAAAGATGGCAGGCTTGTCGTCTCTCATCTTCCAACCCTGCAGGAATTTGGAAGAGTGTAAGAGGCGGATGCCGTGGTGATGAAGCGGCAGTTTGCAGCAGAGGCTCTTTCTGAGAAGCTGAGACTTGAGACCCCCTCCCCCCTTTCTCCCCCCCCATGTGGCAGCGCTTCAGTGCCCCTTATTGCTGCTTAGGGGGTTTGGATTGCCATTGTTCTCAATGGGAGGGTTTTTGTTAGTTCTGGTTTGGCTCTGAACACTTAATCTCATCCTCCGATAATGACTCCTCACATCCTCTTTGCTTTGTCTGTGATACTTTTTTCTCCCTTTTGACCCGCAAAGCCGGAGAACAAACAGACCACCACTAGGGGAGGAGGGCCCTCTCCTCAGTTGACCCCCAGCGGCTCCCTCACGATCCCTCCGTCGCTTGTAAATCGACCCAAAACATCTTGTGTTCATGCATATATAATCTGCTATTTACATATACCAAATATCCACCCCTAAACACCAAAACTTTGAATATGCATAGTTTTTATGAAATGTGATCATGAGTTCATCCATGTTTTATTCAGGTAGTTCTTTTTTTCTCTTTTTAATAAATACTTTCTACTTTTGCTTCATGTTCTACACACAAAGTGGAAAAATAACGAAATTACTGTAATACAAATTAGGCGTCATCCAAAGAGTTGGTCGGCGAAAAATAATGAAAAAAAAAAGCAAAAATATTCAAACGCTGCTCAAAGATTTGAGAGTTTGTGTTGCATAATGAGCTCAGAGGAGCCACCAATGCAATTAGTGCAGCTGCTCTTTTGTGTTTCGCTGTATTTTTGCTAATTAGAACGACAAAAGGGACTGGACAGAGTCTCCTAAAAGGAATTTCTCTGTACACACAGATGGGAAGACATTTTCTAGTAACTTGTTAATATATATTTTTTTAATGCCTAGTACAAATTCAGCCTTGTGTAATCTTGCCCACTTTAAAAAAAAAACGTCTTTGTGAGTCCACTTGGGGGCATCGAAAAACAAGCTCCAAACACAGCATTCAGGTGTCAAAAATAACTAAAAGACACTCCAATTCTATAAAGATGAGATGCTTTTTTGGTTGAGCGACATCTAAATTTCAAACACGACTATATCAATATTGATTTATCGCAGCTTTTAAGTATTTACATGAGTTAAGATAATGGTTTTTGTCTGGTTTGAGATGGATGAGATCCTGATGGGGGAAAACTATGCCTCAACAAGTAATTAGCAGGAATATTATACTCTCACAAATATCATAGAGCAACAGTATGCAGTACGTTTTCTTTTTGTACAATAAATAAAATAGAGGTTAAAAGACTTGAGGTCCCTTTTTTCCTGTAAACTGCACATCCTACAACCTTCAATGGTACTAACATGCCAGAAATGATTCAAAATAACTGCGTGGCTGCACCTCACAGCGAGTTGAGGAGGCGGTGAAATGTAGGGCAGAGAACCGACCCTCTCCCAGAGTGCTCGGGGTAAAAAAAAAAAAAAAAAAAGCGGCTGCTCAGTCAGTTGGAGGTCAGACATCCAACCGACTGAATAGATCTTTTTAAATTCCAGACACAGGGAGAGCAGGAGAGTCCCGCTCCCCACTGTCCCGTGGGTTATAACGCTGAAGGCTAAATGCAGACATACATGAAACATGCTCACACACACACACACACACACACACACACACACACACACACACACACACACACACACACACACACACACACAACGTATATCGCTCAGAGCCTCATCTGATTTCCCCAGTCGTCCTTTACAGGTATCTGTGCATGTGCGACTGTAATGTATTTCCTCCCGATGAAGTCTTGAGTGACTTCCTCGCCGCATGCCCTTGGCCGCCCTCTCTCCTCTTCCCTGCTCCCCTCATCCCAGCACAGCCCACTCCACCTCACTCTCTCAGACCCTCTTTGTTTTTTCTATCCCCTCAACCTTTCCCCCTTTAAATCCTCACTTTTTTACATGCACTATGTCCTTCCCTTTGCTCTCTCTTTTTGCCAGCTCCTCACTTGTGAGTGCTTTCTCTCCCCCTCACTGACATTTCTAGGCAGTAATCTCGGGATATACCGTGTGCCTTGAATCTAAAAAAGGCCTGCCATTTTTTTCCTGCACCTCCGAGTGCTTCAGCCTGGCTTCTTGCCGTTTCTTTCTTTCTCCACCGGTTGTCCGTTTCCAACCCCGCCCCATTTCTGCTCCCTCTGAATGTCAAAGAAAAATAACGCCGGCAATGTCGTGCGGTATCCGTCAATTTCTCTCTACTTTTTTCCTTCTTTCTACTTCCACCCTTCTCTTCCCTCTCACCGTGTGAAGGAGCCTTTTGTTAAATGTGTGAAAGGAGCAGAGGGAGAACTTGGCAGAATAAGAATTCAATCAGTGAATGCCACCAAATAAGCACAGAAGGTGAATGCCGGCTTATACCTCAGACAATAAAACCATGTTCTGAAAGATAGCGGCATTTATTTTCTCAAAAATATCTCTATAGTTTGCGGTGATGGTGTTATGCGAATCCATTGTGGAAAAAAAAACATTAGCCATACTGGTACACAGACGGCAGGCATTCGGATTTAACCTTCTAATGCAAATACTGAACAGTATCTGCTCAGCAAAGGTTAACTCAGTATCAAGGGGGGATATTACTGCAGTAAACAAAGTATTAACATACAATACAATAATTATTGTTGTTTTGTTATCATTCCATTGGCTGCAGCTTGTTGCTTATAAGCTAAAAGGACAGTTTTGAGGATAAGGTAAAGGAGTTTTTTTTGTTTGTTTAAGTTGCTTTTGTTGAAATAATTCAAATTAAATATATAAATATAAATATATTACTGCAGGTCTAGATAGCAGAAGAATTACCTCCATTGAAAGATGAGCAACTTGAGTACCTAAATATAGAAATATCCCTCACATACAGTGCAAAGTATTCCAGTATCCTCTACATTTGGATATCTAACACCTATGCCATGAAGCCTGCTGGCTCGAAGCTCCCAGCAGGTCCAGCCTAGCATCTGCTTGTCAAAAAGAATAACGAGCAGCAAGTGTGCTCGTGTTGAATATCTGTCTTCGTGTATCTCCTCTCCTGACCACGGGTCAGAAGGCTACAAAAGTCACTTTTATGTTTTGTTTGTTTGAGCACATCCACACAAACTCCTGCAGTGACTGACTGCTGTTACAAAGCCACGCTTGGCAACCAAATCAAAGAGACAATATATATTTTTTCCTAACTCCTTCAAGACGTTGAATCGATACATTGTCCGACGTGTTCAACTGATTGTGTATTTTACATTTTTACTTTGTTTCATGAATGTCTACAGATAAAAAAAACTTGTTTTTTTCGTCTGTAGACCCCAATAACAGTCACACTGTGGGTTTGCCAGTAGGCTTCACTTCACACACCGGCTGTCATGTGCAATGGAAGCTAGTGATGAATGCCGTGGCCTTGTTTTCTTGTCACATTCCAGCGTGACTCGTGGTGGATTTTTTGTGTGTGTGTGTGTGTGTGTGTGTGTTTGTTTTATGTAAGTCCAAGATGGATGCTTGACAGTGTTATTCTGCATATATACCTCATGAATATGTTTACAGGTGTAAGGGATTGTATGATCCTGGCTGCATCTGCCACGTTCGCTTCCCGGCTGTTTGTGTAGTTTGCTTTACCTGTGTGAGATTAGACGCGTCTGTTTGGATTTCTGTGCTCTTGGTCTTCCTCTTGCTTTCACCAAATCATGTCTTTGTTTGTGTATTTCTCCACCCCCACCCTCCCTGTGATATTTCCTTGCCGCGTGGCGCCTGTCGTGCATTTTGCTGTCAGTTCAGCCAGTCTGTGGCTTATGCTACTGTATGCATATGTAATTTCATTACTGATGCTCCCCCGCTGACAGAAAGTTCAGCTCTGTGTGGATCTCTGCTTCTTTCAAATATCCCAGGAGATATTGTCTTGTGTGTGTTGTGGTGCAGAATGTGTGTGCAACAGTGTTCTCCAAGCAGGTTTCTTTGTGCCCAGCTTGTTGTCGTGGTTGTGTTCATGGATTCCTGTTCAATATTTAATGCAATTTCTTTTAATAATGATGTATTCTTTTCAATTAGTTGTTCCCCGCAGGATGATTTGTCATTATCTTGGTGATCCCTGCAAAGAAAACACATTTGTATTGGTGATTTTTTTTTTATTAGCATTGTCGTTTTGACCACATATTAGCATGTAGCCAACCTGCCTCTACACTCGTCTTGTTTCTTTTAAATGACGGATACCTACAAGTCCCGACCTTTGTGTCCATTTGAGTAGAAGCGTGACACGCTGGAGGCTGTATGAGAACAGGCACTCAGCGAGGGGAAAGTCCTAATCTCTCCGTACACAGACGGGCGGTCTTTTGTCAGAGGCGAAATTAAACTTTAGTCATACTCGTTGGAAACGTCGTCCATTTGCATTTAAATATGTTTGACCTCCTCACCACCAAGGCCCTACTTTGTCAGATGTGTTGGCAGTAATTACGTCCCATTACAAGTATCTGTTTCGCCTCTTTCATTTAAGTCTCAGGTGGCCAATGTGTGTGAGGACTCTTTTAAAGAGCCTATCATTCAAAACAGGCGAACGGAACATCTCTTAAACAAAGTACAGCCAACGTAACAGTATTGGTTTCATCCTGTTAAATCAGCCCATCTATCGTCCGGTTTGGGAGCATTTTCTCTCAGCTCTCTATGTTTAACTTCATGCTGTGTTCCCTTTTGTAAAGTTCCCACAATATCGATATTATGCAAACAGCGCTGTGGAACATGTCTTTCTGGTTTTCCATTATGTGCTAGATACTATTGGGGAATAATCTCATTCTCGGCTTGTCAAAAATGTACTAAACCCAAACCACAATCTTTTCCAAAAACCTAACCAATTACTTTTGTTGCCTAAACCCAAGAGACGTCAAAGGGGACCCAATGTCCTGACCAAACATATGCTGAGAATGAGAACTAGTTGTGGGAACATAGAACTCTGAGAACATAGGCATGATTGTATTCATATTTTTTATAAACTTCTGTGTAAACAAGAAGTGTACAGTTTGTTTGTTAAATGGAAACCTAAAAAAAAAACGACTTTACTTAGCTTTGAGGTTTATTTATGCAACAAAACTACGTGTTAAGGAAAGTACTTAAGTTAAGTAACAAAACTCAAATAAATTGAGTCGACGTTGAATTGGCTTCACATGGGACACAAACAGTGGACTCCTGGGTGAAAGTCCTGTGTTTGTTTGACTCATTCCTTCTAGGTAGACTTTCCTGCTCTGTTATAAAAAATAATTACATGGTTGGGTTTATAGTGTACTGACTTCAATGCTGGACGCTAGACGCTGCCTTGAAGCGGCTGTATAAGAGGGTACTCCATATTTCACAGGTTTGGAATGGGAACGGGGTATCTGGTCTGAGGAAGACCTTGAGTAGGAGGGAATCCTACAGGTCTGCTTGTGTGCAGGAGAGAATAATCAAGTTTAGATCCAGATGCTGCTTTTTGTTCTATTAAAAACATCATCCAGAGTTGTAGTGGAGAGTCAATGCACACAAACCTCTAAAAAAAAAAACTTCTGGAACATTCCTATGGCGTTAATGGACATGGATCAGTTTTGCGCCTATGCACTTTTGTCTTGGACATTTCTAAATTATTTTTCTACACTGGATAATCACAAGAACACAGTGCAGCCATTAACACATCGCCCACTCACACTTGTTGCTGATGAAAACAAATGGACCTTTCTCCGCAGGAGTCGGCAAACGCCTGACTGGCACTGATGCTGTGGTTAGAAAGAAGACGGGCAGAATGGCAATAAATGAAATGATGATCTACAGAATAAAAGAAAAATGTAAAGTCTTTATTGTATGTATTTCCAGTCACTTCGGTGCAAGGAGATGCTGGTTTGTCCACCACTTTGGTCCAGGCTGGAATATCGTGACTGCTGGATGGCATATGGTTCAGACATGCATTGTGCCCAGAGGATGAACCCTAATGACTTTGGTGATTCCCTGACTGCGGGCATCACGCAGGTCAGTACAAAAGTTATTTTCCCGTCCATTGAACTATCGCAACATCTACTTGATGGATTGGTATCAAATAGTGCAGCAAAGCAACACTAATGTGTCTAATGACCCCAGCAAAACTAAGATTAACACAATTTTTTTGTTTTTTACTTGGATGGTTCATACAGTAAACCATATATCCTGCTACGTTAGCATTTGGCTTATAAGTTGATCATCATAGAGCTGCTGGCGTGGATGTATTTTTTTTCCTTTTTAACATACTTTAGGGCTAATTGATTGTCTTCTTTTTCATGCATACAAAGTGCCCAACCCCAGGGTTTTACAATCAAAGTTACAGTTGCAGTGATCAAACCTGTCATTTAATTAAAAAACATTAAAGGTTATGTTATTGCTCCGTCATACACAACTTTTGCCTTGTTTCCCAAGTTTGGCAAATAAAATCTGCTACAAAATCTCCCTTCCTGAAGCACAATTCAAGCTTTTCACAGTCACCCAGCCAAAGCAATTCAACATAAATGGAGGTCATTTCACTAAAAGGTCCCTTATCCCTTATGTCCTTGTAGATGGGACAGTAAAACAAAAAATAAAAAATTCTCAATTTCACCGAGCTCACACAAAGTCTGTCGTCTCGAAAGGCATTTAAACCTGCTGATCTCTGGCTGATGGTGCCTGAATGGAACTGTGCACATGGGGATCTGTGCCTAAATTATACTTAGAAGTAGCTATTTTTTGAGACAATACATTTTTTTTTAACAATTTTTCTATATGTAAGAAACATTTTCACTGTAACCTTCTGAATATCATCGACCTATTGTGGTGAATGAATGAAATTTAAATAAGGATATCAACTCATTGGCCCAAAGATCACCAAAGAAATGCCCCAATTAAATATCTTAAATGTCTATTCCAAAGCCGAAGCATTTAACAATTATATTTGATGTTTGGAGGTTGCCATCAGAATAGAGAATTCATGAATTATAGCTAATGAGATTCGCTGGAAAGCCACACAATTTGGTTTAAATTGAATGCTAGGAAATACTATATGCCCAAATCAGCTGTTGATCCTTTTGTCACTTTGATTCTCAAAAAAAGACCTCCAAGCCCTTAAACACTTGTGTCAGTTCAGTTAATCCTGGTTATGAATTAATACTGTTTTCACATAAGTCATACATTAGCTAATGATACAGGTAATTTTGGCCCTAAATTAATAGGGATTCTTATTAGCCTTGACACAGCTAATGTCTCAGCTCATTTCATTCCTGCTTCCCGATGCTTTGTTGTCATTACCCCTCCATCAGCTAATGACTCAATCATTCCGGCCTTTTTTTTTTCTTTTTTTACCCATTGTACATTAAATCCTTTCTTTTGGGGATGATAACTGGAATCTAATTATTTTTTAATACGCTGTAATTGTGTATATTTTTCACTTTGAACGTTAAAAAAAAGTTATTTCTACATCTGTCGCTGCTCATAATTGTGTGCTGTGCTTTCCACACACTAGATCTTTTTTTTTTTTTAACTGCGAAACCATTTTGTTTGGGTTAGAGGGGTTTCAGTCAAAACCCAATTATCGTCACATTTACAGGCACACACAAAAGAATGCGAATCCTCTGGCCTATACAGTAGTTATTGGATTCTTTGCCCTCAACTGTACTGAGTATCATCAGTTGTATAAATATTTTTCATTATATCAAATAATTGACTAGAATCTATTGAGCTGTCTGTATGTTGGCCCTCACCTGGGGATCGTCACTGCATTTCTGTGAGTGTTTGTGCATATATGTGTGTGTGTGTGTGTCTTTCTACGAGTGTGTTTGTGAATCTGTGCACTGTAGAGATAGCGGTCTTCCCATTTCCTCACGTAAATAGAATTGTGGTTTCTGGTTTTCAAAGCTTTCTGAAAGCTTCAGGATCAAGGACTGATATCCTTCTTATTTTTCTCATATATGTGCACACAGTTAGACGGCAAACATGAGGTACCCACTCATAACCGGTGCATGGAGGATCTTTTATTTTTGGCTCTATAGGTTCGAGCTTTTATTTGCGTCTGACAGTTGACCTCCGTCTCACACACAAACTCGCATGCATGAGATGCGGGAGTTTTTATTGGGCAGCAGCCGCTGCCGCAGCTATTAGCAGTAATTATGAGTGAGTGACGAGAAGGCCCCGTCATTGGTTATTCACGCACCGAGGCACACGAACAGCAGAGCACAGAGGAGAGAGCAGAGTGAGACGGGAATGAAGAGGCAGTCCTTGGTTGTTTCGGAGGGAAAAACCTTGGGAGGCCCATGAAAACGTCCCGTCTGAAAACAAATTCAAGATGACAAGCAAATACAAATACTTCGCCGCATAACGGATTGTAATTGACAGCACGAAACAACACGATGGAAAATAACAAGATCCACGAAATCACCAGAGAAACGAACAATAATTAAAGTAGCCACAATGCAGAGAAATGCTGGAGATCCTTAGGGAGCGTTGTGATAATGAGATGTATACAGGGTGTACACGTGTTGTATATATTGCCCACAAAAAAAACTCATTGTTGTTAGAATATGTTCAACATATGTAGATAAACATAAAGAAACCATTTCTTAAATTCTACACTACAAATGTTGCCATAATTCTGCTGCAATGACGCCAACATGAACAAGGAAATGGCAAAATTAAAGTATGGATTAAAAGAAAATTTAATTTAATTTTAACTGTGAAGGCGCTTTCAGTTCAATAAAACTCTCTCTGAATGAATGTATTATTTTTATTTTTGTTGTTATTATTCTTTCTCCTCTGGCCATCTTTTTTATTCATTTTTTTTCAATGACACTGACAAACCTTTTTTATTTTCACCTTGAAATGATTGCAGAGGCAGAAACATTGGCCCTCAGTGGCACTCCTGTTAGTTTTCCATGTGAGGGAGAATTGAGTCCTTAGAGACGTCTCTCCTTATGGCTGACAGGAAGTGCCGCTGAGGTCCCCAAAGATATTGACTATGAATAAATACATGTACAGTGTGTATTTACTGTGCATCAAATGAATCTCTTTAGATATGGATGCAATTTTACAAGATTCCCACATCACTTGCTTTTTTTTTTAAATTTGAGAGATTTTCGATGAAATTGACAAGTAAATCAAGTGAGATAAACAAAAGTAAATATTTGCAAACCAAAATATGTAGTTAGCTATAAAAGACAAAGGCAATCATATTTCTTTATTAATAAGTCACGGGGTGGGATTTAGATGGGATTTCAAAGTGGCCATGTATGGGGGGGGATGTATGCAGGACCCAGTAGGCTGCAAGAAATGACCTCAAAGTAATTCATCTCATGCAAATTTGAATAATGTTGCAAGAGTGAGGATAATTCTGTACCATTTAAATGCATGAACAGATTCTCCCATGCTCCATTTCCTCCGTACAATATTCAACGTTATAGTGTCCTTATAGCTGCAAGCAGTCCCACCTCTGCTCTTCTTTTCATGTGTTTTCTTACTGACATCCATAATTGGAGGATGAGAATGTCCAAAATATTTGACAAATATCCAATTCCTTAATTGAGAGTATACATCACTCCGTCTTTATTGTACAGCTTCAGTGGCAGGAAAGGTTAAATAAAAACCTTGTATTTTACAACCATTCAAAGTCTAGTATTACAGTTTTTTTCTAACCACTGAAAAAAAGCCACCTGAGCTAAACAGCTAAATACACATGAAATTCTTATATATGACATTTTTTATTTGACAGTTTTTTAGGGAAACAAGAAGGAATGAAAATCAGCAGTTTGCTTCAATAGTTATGTTGTCTGTAGTAATTTACATAATTACTGAAACATAAAGTTACAAACTACTAATAGTAATAGTAACAGTTTGTGAGGCTAATCTCTCTCTAGCATCAGGCCACAAGTTTTCATCGACATAAATCAGATGCCCTCTCTTGCCACCTAGAGAAGAAGCTTCTGGAGGGCTTTTTCCATCGCTGGCAGTCCAATAGCGACATTTGGTCATGTGGGTTGTGATCGTACACTTTCCACCTCCAGGCAGAGAAACACTCCTCTATAATATGGAGGCAGGTGACAACACAACAAATCTGCGATGTGCTGCAAAAAGAGAAAAAAAAAACGCTTCATCTATAAATACAAATGAAAGTGGTGTTTCATTGCTTCTGCCTCCATTACTCTGTGAAAAGTGCACAGTTTTAGTGCAGTAAAGCAGTGTTTTTCACATTTAGTATGTAACCTCAGACATCTTACCTGGACATATTGGTATCGTTCACTGTCTCTTCTGAACGGTACGGTGTATAACTGTTCCATTCTTAGTTGGGGTTTCTTTAGGACTCGAGCAATTGTTGTTGTGCTGACAGAATTTACATTTCCGAATATATCATTATCAGCCAGCATTCTATCTTTAATCTCCCGCAGTTTTATTGCATTGTTGACAACAACCATGTCGAGAATAGCATTTTCCTGCACATCTGAAAATATCCTTTCTGTCTTCCTCCTATTTGGGGGCAGCTTTTGGCTCCTATTGTACAGTAAAAAAAACTGTTAGCATATATATATATATATATATATATATAGTGTTGCGCAGGTTGTAGTAAAAGCCATGAGAAGTATGTAGACATTTTGAAAACTGTGTTCAATGAAAAACGAACTAAAGTTTGGTCCACATGGACTGCTGCTGTGCAGACTGAGGTTAGAGTTTTGGTTTGCCCACTGTCGTTTAGCAATTAGCAATTAGCATTTAAAATGTTGGGGCAGGCAAATAACTTTTTATTCCAGGTTCATGCAGACAAGGCAGAAGCGAACAAAATCAAGGATCAAACAAAGACTGAATCGGACTTTAGAGCATTAATATAGCAGCAAACAATGAATTCACTCTCCCTCCGTGTGTGTTGTTGCCAGAGCTTTAAGTGCATGTGAGTCTGCTCTCTGATGGCGGTTCCACCTCGACCGACAGCTTCCCGAGCACCCTCCCTCCGGTTCCCCCTCAGGTAAACACTGTTAGCTCTGTCAGCACGTTGACCGTTATTTGTACCGTTAGCACAGTTAGCTACGAGCCTACTGAGCCGGCTCAGGCCTGAGGTGATTAGGCAGAGGAACGGGCAAGCAGCTGATTGGCAAGGGAAAACTCTGGGAACAGGGAAGGGCTAACAAGGCTGATTCAGAGCAGGTGTGTAGACGGCTAACGGAGGGAAAAGGCAGCACAAAAACACAAAACATGGAAAACAAAAATCCTCTTGATTACTAAGACGTATACAGTTATAGACAACTCGGGAGGTTTGAATTTTCCCAGTTGAGATCTTCGACCTGAAAGCACCAAACAGAAACAAAAAACATGGCTGACCGTGACAAACTGGTGTTTCTTTGGCTAAGTCTGCACACAAATGATGTCTCAGCAGTGCAGCCTCCACATTATTTTCCTGGAATAACTTTTTTTGCAGAGAAAATAGTGCAGTTTGTCTGTAACCAGCCATCTTATAACAATTGACAGGCAGGACAGGTTTTACTATATGATGGTATGTATTATTTTATCAAATATACCCTTTAGTTGATGGTTTACCATTGACAATGTGCACTTCCATTGTTGTGACGTTAGACAACTGCTTCTTTGTGAAGTAATGATGGATTTTACTGAGTTCACAGGTAGAGAGTCCGAATTTTAGTTCATTTGTACTTTTTCTAGTAGGTTGGAAGTCTTCGAGTCCCGAGTTGGCATTAGTATAAGTTGTGTGAGTGAAGACAAAGACAGAATAGCTAATATTATAGTATGATATACATATAGAAATTGAAACACACATTATTAAAAGTTGGATTTCCTTCAGGCTCAAATGTTTCCAAGTGTTGTCCAGAAGTTTTGACAGTTTAAATAATGCTGATAGATAGTAACTCTAACAATACTGTCAATGTGATATGGAAACATGGTTGACTTCATATTCACTCCACAATAGAAACATAAAACCACATTTTTAGACGTTTTTTTGAAGCTAAACGACTAAACTTGACAAAGTTGGACTTAAACACATGTACAGTGAGAGTGAGTTATGGTGCAGCCAAGTGAAGGATGAAGCAGATGGACAGAATATAGAGGCACTCAGCAGGTGAATAGCAATCATCAGAGATTTAGTGGGAAAAGAGGACAGCACTGTAGGCTATACAACCACATCACTGCTGGCTTTGTCTCACCGTCTGTCATTTCAAAAAGACACTTTTATTAAAACAAAAGCGTTCATCATCCTTTTTTTTTTTTTTTGGTGTTTCAGGATTTAATATTTCTTGTCTCTTTGCTTTGCTTATGCGTTGTGCTGCAAAGTAATTCACTTTCTACATTCTCATTCAATCACCTGGAAATATTGAGGGACAGACGCCAACATCTGCATAAAGCCTTGCAGCTTAAGTGTGTGTGTGTGTGTGTGTGTGTGTGTGTGTGTGTGTGTGTGGGAAGGTTCTTTTATGAGTTGCATCTATTTGTATATTTGTATTTGATTTACAGTCTCCTGAGAAGCCCATCATGGAGAACAAAGCCCTGAACAGCACACTATTTATACGATTAATACATGGAATGTAAGTGGGACGGGATGCTAGCTCAGCGATGGCTGTGTGTATCGATAAATAGAGGAAACACACGAAACGGGGTGAAAAAGGTCTCGCCTGAGGATGCGAGATGCTTATGCGTGTGCTCATACGTGCTGAAAATGATATCTAAACTCTCGCTTTTCTCTTTACTTGCCACGCATGACTCGTATCGATTGCTCTTGCAGGTAAAGCCAAGTGTCTGCAAAAGGATGCTCACGAGCGGAAGTGAAGGGAAAAAAATGTGGAGAATGTGTTAGAAAACTGGAAGAGGGGAGGGAGGGCGACGAGGAAGAGGTTACGGAGGTGGCTGCTGCATCCGCGATGATGGAAATTAAAATGAGGATTAGAAGACAGGGAGGGCAGAGGAACACGGGGGATGGGGGGGTGTCACAAGAATGCCCTCACCTTCCTTCTCGCTGTGTCAAATTTATATATTTCTTCGCCTCTTATCCCCTCGCTCCTCTGCAGTAAAAGAAACTGCAGCCTGTCTGCTGGTCATGCCCTCGGCGCCCGATGCTTGTCCTACTGGAGCATTACATTAACTGAGGACCGTGTGTGTGTGTGTGTGTGTGTGTGTGTGTGTACGGCTTTAAGTCAGATGGAGGATTTCTCCCTTCATGGACACAGATCTGGGGACAGCTTTCCCTTAAACCAAATCCTTATTCCGCCCATCCAAGCGTAAACGGAACTACAGACTTACAGTCGGCGTGTACAAGCGGCTTCGCCCTCGGCCTGTGGGAAGCAGCAGACACACACACACACACACACACACACACACACACACACACACGCTCTGAGTCTAGACACACACATGTGACTGTGTTCCCTTTTTTCTATATCAGCAGGTTCCATCTTTGATGTTATTTTTCTCATGGTTGGCTGCACTGAACGCCGTGCCTTGCTCAGTTTTCCCTTTCATGTTGTGTGTGTGTGTGACTGTACAGTGTACAGCACCAGGGGGGGCGCCAAAGTGATGGGGAATATATATATATATATATATATATATATATATATATATATATATATATATATGCATATGCATTTCTAAATAATTTCTGCACTCCCTTAATGTTACATAGAGTTGTAATTGGCCCAAATTGTTGCTGTATCACTGTCTGACACTGGGTAGTTGCACCTCTGCCTGAACTCTAACTCTAACCCTAAACCTATCCCTTAACCTAACCTAACCCTTAACCTAACCTAACCCTAAACCTAACCCTTATAGCCTGGTGCTATCTGGTCAAACAAATCTTCATTACCAATATTGGATCCACAGGATATTTGTATCACTATGATGATTTTCTTTACATATTTAAATATATAATACACAGAAATGTGTGTTTGTTTGCATGGTCGGCCAAACGATGTTAGTAGCCCACCCTTCTCCCCCTCTGTCTCCCATCTCTTTTATCAGCTCACAGCGCGGCCAGAACATCTCCCACTGTCATCATTAATGCAGATAACCCCCTCTCCATGTGATATTTCACTCCGGCACCATTAAGAGGGCTGTTGACTTTTTTTTGGCGTGTTTCGGCGTGTATTTGTGTGCCGCTGGGGGTGACCTACGCGGGGACTGACCTTTTGGATGCGCTGCTAGATGAATAGTTCATCAGGGTGCAGGGGCCCTGAGTAACAGCCGTATTCTCAAACAGCGGACAGGCGCTCTGAAGAGACCAATTAGGATTGATCATCAGCTCCTATTAGCGTTGTTATATTCTCGACGTGGTGCGATTGCTTAATGAGAATGGTCACGAGAGAGATGAGAGGACAAATGAAAGAGTGTATAAGCCTCCGTTGGGAAGGATTCCCCTAAAGCTTTCTCTGTGATATTTCATTCAGTCATATAAGGGGATGGGAAGGGAGGAGGCGGTTGTGTTATACACTATAGAAATCCATTTGAAAATGTTCTTTTAATGCCATTTTCAATACACTTTCACATAAAAAGGCCTTCTGGTTAATTTTATGGTATGCTCTTCAGTTAAAACGTTTTCACCTTTTAATTTAAGGGATGTTTTTTCCAGTTTTGATTTGGCAAATTGCTCTATACGACACCCATGAGCCTCAGCTGATTATTTTTATGGAGTTGAAGGAAAAACACTGCAGTATTTGACCTGCCATGAACATTTAATGTAAAACTGATCAGGAAAAATCTACAAAATTTTAATTTGAAGCCTCAGTTTGTTGTTTGTCACATGCAACAGAATTGTTTTACTTCTTTTCTCCTTGAGTATGACATAAACATGCTTGTGTCCAGGGCGCTATAGCAACCAACACACTTAAAAATGTTGGGTTAAAAACAACCCAATATGGGTTATTTTTTAACCCAACACTGGTTAAATATTGGACAGAACACATGCCGGGTTATTTTGACCCAACAAGTTGGGTTGGTTTCCTTAAACCAACAGTTGGGTTGTTCATACAACCCAGTTGGGTTGTTCATATAACCCAACCATAGGCTCATTTTGACTATACTGCTGGGTTCTTTCTACTCAATCAGTTGGGTTGCTAATTTCTAATTATTAATATTTTATTATAATTATATAATATTGTTATGGTATTTATTGATTAAATATATTCTGACACAAAAAATTAAGAAAAAATATTTATTAAAATTCAAAATTCACAGAATACAAAATATTTTAAGTAACAAACTTTTTATCAAAAATAGGGAACAGTGATTTACACAAACTTGAGCCTGTCGCCTATTCTGGGAATCAAGGTGGTGATGGTTGGAAGATCAAGGTAGCCAAAGCTCTCTTCATCAATTGCCTCCTCTGGAACACAGAAAAAAAAAAAAACATTAAAATCACCACACCAAAATATTTTTAGTGCTTGTGTGTTCCTTTCTATTCATGACTTGCACCTGGTTTCATTATATAATCTGAACCTGTTATGATATGGCCAGGTGTTACAGAAATTCAGTTTTATTGTACAGAATTCACTGCAGTAGAACTATTGTAAAATGTTCAAATTAATGGGACACAATTGTTGTAAACATCCCAGATTTAGCTTTAAGATATTTAAGGTTAATAGAGTATCTATCTGGTACAACACTCAAACTATTTTCTTCCTTAAAATTAATATGGGAAAATAGTGGTCCTTTAGCAGACAGTAGCTTAAGGCTCAGTGAATAATTATCCCAATTTATTTATAATAGTAGTGGCTACCAAGTTAGTACCAATAAAATAATGTGACATGGAAACAACTTAAATTGACTTACCACTAAACCTGTCAATGAGCCCTGGAAGCTGCCACTCAATCAATTTGGATCTCACAAAATCGTCCATGAGGTGGGAGAATCAAACTGCAAAACCAACACAAAGAATTAAAATAAAACAAACGTATCATAAATAACTCATTCAGTAACGTTAAATCAAAGGTATTTTCACTGTTGTAACAATTAACTTCTCTACGGTTTTAAACTTCGACTTGAGCAAATAAGAAAGTTACCGGTTCCCCCTCGGCAAACTCAAGCTGGCTAATACAGCGCGGACTGGCTGGCTAGCTGAGGCTTGCTAGCATGTAGCGGGGTAGCCAAAACCAAAATCGATCCCCCACCGCGGTCAATTGGACTCATAATATATTTTTCCTTCACTCGGGTTTACAACACTCTCCTACTTACGTTGTTATACATGGAAGCCAAATTGATGAAAAACCTCACGTTGTCCTCCTAACTTTAACTTTAAAACACTCGAGTTACTTCGAAACTGCTACATAGCGACCCAGCTAACATGCTAACTTGCTACGTTTAATGAAATTGAGTTTGTGCATGCTAATAACGTTAGCTAACAGCTTGCTGACTTACCAATAGATAGTAACGTTGCTCATTGGTGCTTCATTAACTCACATCCAAACCTTATATTTCCTAAAGCCCTGGCCGCAAAGGCTTCCATGTATTAAAACCATATACGTTTACGTTGGCCCACTGTGGGTGTGCATAACTGTTAACATACGTTACCCACAACAAGCTATCGCTAACGTTAACTACAAATGACCGAGAGCTCACAATCACTGCTACACACGCTCATATTACGTTGAACCATTCGTATGACCAACGTAACACGGTTACTACTAGAGATGGGACATTTGACACCGAGAGTCCGAAGCCTGCTTCACTCTATTGAAGCAGGCTGGTTCGAAACGCTGTGTCGAGGCTTGTATCAAATCTCCGCGATCACGTGACCGATGACGTTTGACGCTTCATACGTCACAACGAACCACCGGAAATGAGGTGACTGATTCGAAGTTTTGGCGCGCCTTCATTCGTTATAACGAGACGCGAGATGCCCACATTTTATTAGTCAATTGACATTATATAGTAACACTTTGTTGTGTATGTGTGAACAATGATTCTTAGAATGAAGACACAACTGCTTAATAATGACTTTATTGCTTTTGTGTTGGAACTGGAAGCAATGATGTGTGAATCATTTGGAGGTTCATTGCTGCTATAACTGCAGCTGACCACTAGATGTCACTGGTAGGGTCTTTCTGTGAAGCTTTGAAGCTTCGAATCTTTTTTCGGTACAATCAGGAAGAAGCCTCAAAAGCTTCACGAGGCTTCATTTGCCCATCTCTAGTTACTACAATAAGCTTTATATACATATTATTCATATAAATTAAACATTGTGGTGAAACAATAGTGCACACGTAACAAACCTTGCTTTGTATAGAGCTGAGTCTCTCAGTATGTCCATGACCGTGGCGTTAACGTTACTGTTGGTCGCGCATGCGCGAACGTCAACCCAACATGTTGGGTAGTCCGAAATAACCCAACACAGTATAATGGAAATTACAACCCAACAGCTAATAACTCAACTGCCAACGACAATAACCCAGCAAATTGGGTTCTTAGATTACCCAACTTAATGAAAACAACCCAATTAAACTAACCAACAGTCTCAACTCAGCTGTTGGGTTGAAAAAATAACCCAACAATTCTTTGTGTGAATGAGGAGACTGGGGTCCTGTCCTCAAATGAGGTGTTAGGCTTAGGGTTCTCTTTTCAAAATAAACCTCGAATGAAGGTTCACTTAGTTTTTTTTTTTCAAATTAGTAGGCTTTTTACGTAAAACAACCACAGTGGTGTTAGTAAAGTGTGTAAATTACGTAATAAAAAAACACTAAAATAAGACATGATGACTTGGTTTCACATGGGACACGAACTGCAGCCTCCTGCGTGATTGTCCTTGTATTTGTTTGATCCATCCATCCTCCACTCCCACCCTGCCCCCCCGCCATCGCTTTATATCAAGTCAGCTGCTTTGATATCTAATAATGACACAGATGGGATTACATTGGAATTAGTTGAAAGCCCAGTGTGGAGTGCCTCATGGATGCTTAACGGTGCCCTGGTGCATTTGGTATCAGACGCAGAGGAGCACCGGCCAATTATATTTGTTGAGTTGGGAGTGAGGACAGGTTGGTTTAACGGTTAAGAAAACTAATGATGTGGGTAACCATTTGGCTGATTTCAAAACTTTAACTGAGTTATTAAAATGCAAGCCAACAAAATCAATAAGTACATGATTCACCGTTTCCCCAGCAGAATATTTGTTCGAGGAATCTCAAAACTTAAACTCTAAATCTTTTTTTAAAAATGTGAGATGGTGTCAAAAACAGAATTGTCTGAGCTGGAACTTCTTTATTATGGTGGTATGATGTCCACAGTGAAGAGAAAAGCACTGTTTGTCCTCAATTTCTGAATCACAGTCGAAGATGTGACTCGGGAACCTTTAACATTTTACATTTAAGTTTAATACAACATTTCACTAGGCAGTGCTGTTTTTATACCATACTTTAAAACACCAAAGCATGCCTTGCAGTAATGCTTGGATAATTCAGTTTGCGTGCCAGTGGCGAAATTCATACAAGGAATAAAAAGAAGAAGAAGAAAAAAAAAAAAGAAAAAAAAACGATTTCTCCCCTTTGAATGTGTGAAAAAGGAGAAAATTGAAAAGACTAATGCGAATCTGAGAGGTGTTCTATTTTCATAGCATGGAGAATAACACCTGCTAGGACTCAATCACCACATCGGAATCAGTGTGCGTGAGGGTTCGTGCAGGTGTGGTGGTCAGGAGTGATGTTTGATGAATGTGAGGTTGTTATTGCTCCATCACTGCCTCCGCCCCTCTTCCCCCCGCCCCCCCCTCCGCCCGTCCTCTCCGGTGTTATGGCGACGGATCCGAGTGGCGCGGCTTATCCCGCCACACTGGAGCAGCTCTTTGGATCATCAGCCTCGGTGGCGCTAAGACCCGCAGATGAGGGGAGGAGCGGAAAGACTTCTTTTTCTTATTTTTTTTCTCCCCCCCCTCTTTCCAACACAATAGAAAGCTTTATTTCCTCCTGTGCTTTGTTCTTTTGTTCCCCTAATGGATCCCACGTCTGGGCTTTTGACTTTAAGAGGCAACTTTGACACCTATTGACTCGCATGCCTTTGTGTTTATATCCTTAACAAGGAGACATAAAGAAATAGTCTATTTGCCAGCATATTGGATCCTAAATAGGGGCTTTGCTTTTTCCAATTTAGCATCAAATTGTTAAAGCTAAGCTATTTTATATTCAGGTGAAGTATTTGAAAGTTAAAAAGTAGGTAAAAAGGGCATTTAGCAAGTTGATACCCACACAGGCAATACATACAAATGTAGGTCATTTGATTGTTCAAAGCTTTTTCCTTTCATTTCAGCTCTTCCCTCATGAAATGATCAATAAATGATGAACTGCTAATGTAGTCAATAATTGAATACACTCAATTTGACTTTCACCTAGTCACTTCTCTTTCTCCACAGTCAAACTAAGACGATCTTGTATTTATACCTTTTTAATGGAGGTAAAAGAAAGCTTGTATTTGTCGGTGGGAATTATGTTCCATCGCAATCAAGAGCATTTCTCAAATATGTAATAATACAGAAGGAAATGGGTGTATTGCGGGGCATTTTGCACAATACAACCATTTAGGAACCATTTGACTCTTCTCCTTCTCCACCTCAGCTCCGTGGATCTGGACCAGGGTGTGTGTCTTATGCCTTCTTTCTACACCTGCACCTTTAGTGCATGCCTGACATATTTAGTACTGTGGCAGATTGCTTGTAAAATGTCATTTCTGTTTAGTTTATTTGACAGGCATGATTCAATCCCTTAAAGTCTGGCAAAAAAAAAAACATGGAAGAGTTGTATGATGAGGAGGAGCTTCTGTGCCCGGAACTCATAAACTGGCGGTTGCTGTAACAGGAAGTGAGGTCGGCCTACGTGATGTATAAATTCAGCATTTCTCTTCCTGTGATACACGTTAAAAATGTCGCTCCTTGCATCCTGGTGGAATCCACGTACTTTTATAACTCCTGATCATATCAGCTGTGGATAGCTCTCTGTAATCTTGCCCCTTTAGACACGGGTCACAGGTATTAAATGTAGCAGTAAAGCTTGCTCATTATATGTGGGCTCTCTCTTCTTGTCAGCTGGTTCACCTGGAGGTTGGCTTCTGGATTCCTTCTTCAAGAAGACAGACAGACCCCCCGCCCACCCATTCCCCCCCAACAACCATGCAACAGCCCTAATTAATTTTTCATATTAGTTACTTTCTAAATCTAACGCTAGCCAATAGGCCCTGGGCGGTGCTTTGAATGTGCGCACTAATGTTTTTATGCTCTCCCTCACCACTGGCTATGATTTAATAACATCTTCCTCAGTGCTATGTCGAGAGTTTTTTTCATATTGGAGCCTTAATTAGCTACAACTTGGAGCCCCTCGTCTCCATCGCTCCGCTTTAACCCCCCTTCTGTTTCTCACAGCCAGAAGACAACTACTGCCTACTGTCACTCTTCTTCTTCTCTTCTCTTTCTTTCCCCTCCTGCTCGCAACTTGTTTTTGTCCTCCTCGCCCCCTCTAGTCACTCACACATATATGAAATGACACGTCCCTGCCTTGGGCCAGCAACGTCTGAGCTATATCTGTACGTCTGTGTTTGTCTGCGATTGGGTTTGCATGACTGAGTGTGTGTGTGTGTGTGTGCATCTCATCTGATATTCACTTGTCCCTTCTTTAACCTGTGCACATAAAATATCAGAGGGGACAGCGAAGAACTGCAGAAAAACAAGGCACACAAACAGCTCAGTGAGGGTGCACACGCGCTCACAACATCTGATGCATCTTAAAACTCGGTAAACACTCTGAAGAGGACGGACAAGAGAGGAGCAAGAGAGAGGGGGAAGAAGCATCAACAGCCAGACGGCCGCGATCAGAGATATAGTCTCTCCAAGCTCTTGTTCTTACAGTCGGATTTGCTGAGATTGCACCTTTTTACGCACCTCCAATCCAGCCGAGGTCATATTGAAGTATGAGATTGAATCTCCGTGTGTGTGTGTGTTTTATTGAGTGTGTGCATGTGTTTGGTTAAGCAGCTGCAGATTAACGGATGTAATGGCACCATGCTGTGGTTAAAGAAGGAGCAAAGCTGTAAAGCAATGCAATATCCGAGGGAAAAATGAAAAACAGGAGCGAGAGCGGCTGCGTGTGGGTGTGAATGTGTGTGGGAGAGAGAGAGAGAATCAAGAGCTTGCCTATACACATGAGTCATTGGTCACATGTCAGATAACCCTATACGTCCCTTCCAAACACACTAATCAGGGTGACTGTTGCCACGGAGGTCCCAGGACCACTTTGCCGTGACTTGATTAGGATGATTGGAGATGATAAACGAGCACGCGCAAAGTGATTGCATCTGCTGAGAAACAATCAACTCAGCGCTGGTAGGAGAAGGGGAAAATTAACAGTCAAAGCCTGTAATCTGGCGCGCGTGCGGAGAGGCTTTCGGTCTAATTTGAAATCATTCTAATTTAGAACGGGGCCTCGTGGACGCCGTGTAACATCCCACCATGCCATTGTGCCTGGAGAACCCTCCACTAATCAGGACGCGAGTGCTGGTCTGGTCTCAGACCCGGGGAATCGAGGAGCGGAGCCCACACAAATGGCCCCTCAGCCCATAATGGCGACTCCTTGAGGCGATGCGAATCACATGTCGAGGACTTTGGAGTAAGTTTATCTCAGGTTAACGCAAAGTATTTGTGAAAACTGAGTTTTTTTTTCTATAAGGCAGGTTTGATTTCGAGGGCAGATTACATTTGCTGCATCAAAGCGGAATTTCTGTGGGTTATGTGGCTTGTTCTGAACTTGAAAGCATTTGTGTGTGTGTGTGTGTGTGTGTGTGTGTGTGTGTGTGTGTGTGTGTGTGTACGACTGCAGCTCTCAATCTCTGCATTTCTATCTGTGAGATGGAGAACCAAATGTACCCCAGCATTCTGTATGGAGACACTGGAGAAATTCTCAAAGGTAAAAGTACTCATTGTGCAGGAAATTTCCCCCCTTGACTGTCATTTTATTATACTTGTGTATTTAATTGTTAGATTGTTCATACTGATGTTTAAGTGGTATTTTGTTGTTGCAGCTGGTCCAGGTGCAGTTAGTTTCAAAGGGTCACAAGGTAAACTAGGGGTTGTGTGGGATGATTAATGGGGCAGGAAAGAAGAAAACACAAAGTTCTGCTGTTACACTTTTTTGGGATATTTCTTTAATTCCTGTTTTTTTGTGTGTGTGTGAAATATTGAAGAGTTTTACCTCTGTGGGCATCAAACAATGACTTTAATTACAGCAACTCAGCAGTTTAGTGTGGAATTGTCTTTTTGGAACAGCTAACTATTTGGAGTCCCAAGTAAAACTATCTAACTAGTCGGCCTTTAGCTGTCCAATGAATGTTGAGAGCCTGGCAGAGGCAATCCCTCGATCATAGAAAGGCTCTGAACTAACTGTGAGTCCAATAATGGTCTGTTACATAAGCATTAAATACGTTATTTGAGTGAAAAACTTCCCACCACTGCACACAGAGCTGTGCCATTGCTGCATACACTCGATGCAACCCACAGTCTGGCACACAAAAGGGAAGCCAGCGAGTGTCTGCAGTATTATTATTCCAAAGGTTCTGTCTTGGCTCTTATCTCCAGCCACAGCAGCGGGATGGCTTTAGAGTATGGACTTAGTTAGACGGGACCTCTGTCGCCGTCAACAGTTACTTCGTAGGACCGGGAAAGCTCCAAACAGATGGAAACGGCTTATATCAGCTGGAGATTTCTGCTGAATTGAAAATGATAAGCCGGGAAATGTTATTGAAATACATTTAAGCCGTTGACTGGTCATCTTTTTTTTACCACTTACTTTATTTCTCTTTATAGATTCCTCTCTTATGTTACCAGTGTGCCACAGGTGTATCATAGCTGTTAGCATCTCTTTTTCTCTCCTTACTCGTCCCTCCCTCCCTCCCTCCATCAAAGCCTGATTTGCTCCATCCCTCGGCCCGTTCCCCTCTCCTTGTCTCCGGCCAAAATAGTTGCAGCTACGGCCATTTTGACCTACTTCTAGACAATACCCCCCCTCCAGCCGGTCCTACACCCCCCCCTTCTCTTTTACTTTCTCTCTCACGGACCCTCTCTCTTTGCAGATGCAGCGAAGTTGAGAGGAGGAAACACTCATGTGGAAGTCAGGGATCCCCTGTGTCTCAATGCCTGAGAGGTAACCTATTTAGCAGTGGAGGGAGAGAGAGAAGGAACGGTAACATGGTATGAATATCAATTCTGTATCCGTTTATTAGGTCAAAAACCATTTAGTGGATCCGTTTGAAGCAACGTAGACAACAGCAGATATGGGTGAGGCAAGTTCACGGCCTTTTCCCCTGTTTGGCTGCAGTGCAGTTCCAGAGAGTAGGCCATAAGGATGTTGTCAGAGTTATGGCAAAATCAATACCACTACATGGATCATATTCAGTGACCCCAAACAGAAAGATGAGGGTATGTCCAATGGGACCTTTCCCCGGCAGTTTTGTCTCACTTTACATCATATCTACTCCAAGTATTTGTTCTTTACAGCAGAGAGAGAAGACTGAAGATGTTCACTGCCCTGTTGCCACTCCTGTAAAGCTGATCCCATGTCAACGGTTGCAGGCTACCTATCTTACTATCTACATGCACACAAGGCAAGGCAAGGCAACTTTATTTGTATAGCACATTTCATACACAAGGCAGTCTCAAAGTGCTTCACATCATAAAATGTCATACATTAAAGTGAAAAAAATAGAAGAATTAAAAGAAAACAAAGGCAAAATTAAAATGCATTACAGAAAAGCATGAGAGAAAAACCCTCATTAAGTTTAACATTTAATAATAATAAAATAAAATAAAAATAAATCAATAAAAACAGTGTGCCATTGCACTCATTGAGGTGGTTGGACAATGATGTGCTGCCCTCCCCAACGCCCCGTGGTGGACTTTGGAGGAAGGCCTGAAGGGATACTTAAAATTTAGCTTCCTCTTACTAGTTTCTCCAAAATTGCCTCGCTTATTGCCCACATTTTAATCTCGAAATCGCACATTCGATTTTATTCATTTTTTTCAAACTGCCAATTGAGCACTGCAAATTAGCCTATTTTAATTTGTTTCCATGGGTGTTATTTTTTCATCATAATGCTATTAAAGTGATCCGCCTTGATTTAAGATTCCTGAAAGTTCAGCAGCTACAGGAGACACACGAGGAACTATCTCCCCACAGTGGAAAAAAGGTTGAACATGAGACTTAATGACTTGTAAAGCTCTGATTGCCTACCTTCCTGTCTTACTATCTACATGCACAGTCTGCCATTGCCCTCATTGAGGTGGTTGGATACGGTTGAGAATGATGTGCTACCCCGTGGTGGACTTTGGAGAAAGGCCTGAAGGGATACTTAAAATGTAGCTTCCTCTTACTAGTTTCTCCAAAATTGCCTCGCTTATTGCCACATTTTAATCTCGAAATCATGCATTCAATTCTACGTAGTTTTCATTTTTAGGGGTGGGAACTGCCAATCGAGCACGCTGCAAATGATCTTCTTTTTAAGTTGTTTCCTTGGGTGTAATTTTTCATCGTGATGCTACTAAACTTCTCCGTGCCTTGATTAAAGATACTTCCTGAAAGTTCAGCAGCTAAACACGAGGAACTCTCTCCCCACAAGAAAATAGGAGCAGATTTTAAGGTTGAATATTAGACTTAATGACTTGTATAGCGCTGCACGGTGGTGTAGTGGGTAGCACTCTCGCCTCACAGCAAGAGGGTCCTGGGTTCGATCCCCGGGTCGGCCCGGGTTCCTTCTGTGTGGAGTTTGCATGTTCTCCCCGTGTAAGCGTGGGTTCTCTCCGGGTTCTCCGGCTTCCTCCCACAGTCCAAAGACATGCCGGATGGGGATAGGTTAATTGATGACTCTAAATTGCCCGTAGGTGTGAATGTGAGCGTGAATGGTTGTTTGTCTCTACATGTTGGCCCTGCGATAGACTGGCGTCCTGTCCAGGGTGTACCCTGCCTTCGCCCAATGACAGCTGGGATCGGCTCCAGCCCCCCCGTGACCCTGAATACAGGATAAGCGGTAGAAAATGGATGGATGGATGGACTTGTATAGCTCTGTAACTGTGGCAGTAAAATTGAGTTTTATGAGGCTGTGAAACTAATTCCAGAGTGCAGCTGAAAAGATAAGATGGCCAGCAAGACCCCCCCTTTCCCCCCCATACCCATAGAAAGTCTTTTTCTTGGTCTTCCAGATGGCGCAGTTGGCAGACAACACATTTTACAGCCGAAGCATAGCATTTTCTCTGAAACACTATCAAAATGCTTTCATCAAAAAAGCCTTCAAGTGTATTTACAGCATGTCGCCGTACCGCGTGAGCAACTTTGGCAGATATTTGATCATCAAAGGAGGTCATCGGCGTAAGGGAAATGTCAGAGGAGATACTAATTCGTAGTGGATCTATTAAACAGAGAGTATGTGCGTGTTTGTGCTGTTAATTGGGATGATGCGCTCGGTGTTTGTGTGCGTGATGGCGCGTCTGCACTGACGGATCTGCGATTCTCTCTGTGACAGGGAGCAACCGCCCCCGTTTGACAATATTGATCCAAGCAACATGCACATCTAAGGGAGCTCTCCAGGACACCCAGCAGGCTAACAAGCAACATCATCATGAAAAAAAAAAAAGGCGACTCTAAAGTAAAGCATGAGAAAAAGATAACAATCTCCTTTCTTTCCTGTTGTTTCCCAGTTTCCCCGACGCTGGTGAGGCCCGATGCACAGAGGACATGCAAGAGACTTCATGTAAACGTGTTCTTTCTATTGTGGATGTTGTATTGTACATAGTGGAAAAAGATCATTTTTTTTCTTGAAAATTGAGTCACTCAGCATGGCCCAGGCAAGTCAAGTGTGTTCAGCAAAAGGGGGAAATTAATAAGATACAGTAAACATTAAACATTCATTTCCTTCAGGGCATCTGCTACATTCCATTATTCATCTAAGAGCATGCTATATGTAAATGAACAAATTCTGCTTGACTGCGACATAAAACACGAACACTTGTATCCCTCTCCGCCTTGTATATCCCTTAAATGAAGGATTTGAAATGAGACATCATGCATATTCATAGTCTCTCCGCTCGTTCTCCACCGCCTGTAGGTGCTGCAAAGGGATTCTACTTGTTCACGTTTGTGTCTCTTTAAAGGGAATGCAAGCCAGAAAAAAAAGAAAAAAAAAAAACATTGTTTAATGTCGGGTCACGTATAGAAACATATTTGCATTAAATGTTTTACTTGGCCGTTCCTTTCAGTGAGCATGCATGCTAAGGCAATATCCCCTGAAAATAGGACAAAAGAGCATATCAGCAGTTATTATTATGAGACACAATTTGCATGAAAATGTTCAGACTAAACGTATCTTCAGAACGTCCATTCATCGTGTTTCGTCTGTGATGCAAGTGCAGTTGACGTGCTAATGCTCATGTTTGGGCATCGGCGGTGCAGAATTGTACTCCGGGGTGTATTAGGACACGATGACATCACTGTGATGACATCACTGTGATTAATGTTGCAAAGTAGCTAGAAAAGAAACTTTTTTCAGACTGATTATTTAACTACTTTTTAAGGTTAATACAATATGATATTAAAATAGGAAAAATAATTCAACACTGTCTTGACTTTTGAATACACTGTTGCCCATAAAGTTGGAATATTTGTATCTAGACACAATCTTCTGCTTATTCATGCATCAGTCATCACGTTTGACCAGGTGCAATGATTACATTATGTGTCCCAATTACACATTAAGTGAAATTAATTCATGCATAACATTTGTTTGGTGTTAAAAAAGACAAGACATTTGCAAATTATTCCAAATTCATTCCCCTGTATGTGTGTGTATATATATTAAAACCCCAGTCTCCAATGTTAAATACCTAATCCATAACCGAAATGACGTATAATCCAAGCAGCAATTACATTTCTTAAAAAAAACGCATTTGGCAAGCAAATTAGTTGCATTCATTTTAATAAAAGGTTCCTGGTTCCAGCAGGTTTCTATGCCCCCGCTGTACTTGTCTCTGTGGGAGTACGTTGGGTTCGCCCCTCCACCACCGCCCTCCCATCTACAACTTAGATTAGATGTTCCGGTCCCTGCACCGATACATGTTGGATGGTTCAATCCCTCCAGTAATACGCTGCTGGATGTTTCAATCACCTCGGCTCATATGCAGCTGAAGCCGCGGCGCGCCAGAAAAAATACATTCAGCTGCTCGTGCAAGTCTGACACCAAATTTGATCCCCATTTTCAATTCCAGTGGTGGAAGCGGTGACCCCCTCCCCCCCTCATCACTTCAGGAGGGAAAAAATAAATAAATAAATAAAAATAATGCTGCTTTGCCCATGGCTGTTTATGATGCTCCTTTAATGGAAAAGTCACCTGTCTTTGCCAACTGCAGATGTTGAGACGTCGGCATGCGTGTACGGAGATCCACTTAAGCAGCTCATCGCACACAGCACCACCGGGCACGCTTCCCCCGCCATGCGCTCTAGGTACCTGGCAGCGCATTCCACACTCACACCATTTACATTTCAAAGTCACATTTGCAAAAACAGACACACACACACACACACACACACACACACACACACACACACACACACACACACACACACACACACACACACACACACACATCATTGCCATCTGGTATTTGTGGTTTCTCTCACCCCGCCGCCTCCCCCCTCCACATTTGTTTCCAGACTGTAGGAGCCTCCACGGTGTTTTCACTGGAATACGGCTATAAATGTTGGAGCACAGCAGCAGGAGCGAATGTTTCTGCATGTACTCCTTTAAATTAAGCTCGTGTTTGTGCGAGTCACAACCCCTGGCTATACGAGCGCATTCAGGCACCTGTTATACAGTCCACAGTTTATGCGCGCCACCAGCTCTTTCCCATGTGTTTTCGCATATGCACGTGGGTGTTATGCGGGCCGGCGCATGTGTGTCTATATGCGCGTGTGTGCGCGTTTGCTGGCTTACGGTGGCGGCTGTGGCACAGAGGAGGCCTTATCTGTCGTGTTCAGAGAGGAAGCTCTCACAGGAGATAGAGCTCTCAGCCGCAAGCATGGGCGCCGCTGAAAAGACTTCTGACACACACCTACAGCTCTGGCAGCGAAAGAATGAACCGAAGGGAGACGCGGTGGAAATATCGAAACTCAAATTTTACAGTCGGAGGTGGGAGGGCGCATGTTTGAGGTGTGTGTGTGTGTGTGTGTGTGTGTGTGTGTGTGTGTGTGTGTGTGTGTGTGTGTGTGTGTGTGTGTGTGTGTGTGTAAAAACGCTGTAAAATATGAATCTAACATAAATTGTCTCCATTCTTAATGAAGGAATGCAAAAAGTTGGTGTTAATGTCTGCTTACACGCGGGATCCTGCTTGAATACATATTGTCTCCATTTTATGCATTTCATTTATGAATGCGCTTCCATCAGCGTGCCCTCCATGCCCTCGTGTGCATAATTTACAACATGAGAACCACCGTGCTTGTGTGTGTGTATATGTGTGTGTGTGTATATGTGTGTATATACATGTGTGTGTGTTTGTGCACCTCCGGGTTTGTCCATAAGTCTGAGTGTGAGTCGGGGGTTAATGTGCTCAACCCTGGGCAGACGAAGCAGCTCTCACTCTCTATTAAACTGTCCTTCATGTGGGAGAAGATGAGCCTCATTATATCAGAGTCCCCAGCTAATGACCACTAATCCCTCCCAACTGAGGAAAAAGTGTGAGATAGAGGGAGAGAGCAAGAGAGAGTGATAGAGAGAGGAAGTTGGCTTGAGAAAGCTAAGCTCTGAAATGTAAAGAAAGATGAATAAGTTAGTGGAGGAAGGGAAGAAGCGTGACTAGAGGCATGCATTAATATTCTGTTTGGCTGTTATTGACCTCCTCTCCTTGGACCCCCCCCCACCATCACTGTTTTGCAATCCCAGCCACATACACACACCTCCCATGCCCGTCCCTTCTCCTTTGTTCCGTCACGCGTAGATCAGTGCCGGGGAAACGGACTGTGAATGCATTAGTGTCATCATCATCATCATCAGGGGACACGAGGCTTCATCTGTCATCATCCCGCGACAGCTAGGGCAGTTCTCCACAGGGCGGGCTATTACTCTCCATTACCCATCCAGCACACACGCTCACCAGGACGGGGTAATGAGGGGGTGCATCAGTGGGCGTCTTCGCCCTCCAAAAATCTGATACATAATGTTTTTTCATCACTGTCTGGTTAAAAATGTATAAATCAATCTCCCCTCAGAAAATAGTGCGCCGCCGAAACCGGAGGAGAATGCTTTTTTTAACCAGACTCCTGCCGCAACTGATCCAGAATAGAATTAAATCTCCTTCTCCCTGCAATACCCGCCCCGGCACGGTGACTGTAGGTGTCGGAGATGGAAAAATCTCCACACACACAGTGATGAAGATGAGGGAAAGATGGGAGAGGAAAGTGATGAGGGGGAGCGGGAGGATGGCAGAGTAGAGATTTTTTCAGCAGCCGGTATGATCAATATTTCTCTATTCTTCATTCTATTAGAGAGGCTCAGAAACTATTTTCTGTTAGCCCTCACTCAGGCTGGAATAAAACCTTCTGTTTCTCCCTCACTCTGCAACTCCGGCTTCATTTTCACTCTCCCATTGAGGTGACAGTTGTGAAACCGTTACCGTTGGTTACAGAGATAGTTAGATATTATTGCTAACAGTGTTTAAAAGTGCCTCAACAGTGACAGCTGCTGGGTCTCGGCTTTTATCTGTTAATCTACGTGTTTTAAGATTTCTGGGAGCAACATTAAGATTAGTCAAGTCCATTAGAGCATGTCTGATCTTCCAGGTCAAGTCTCAAGTCCTTTTTAATGCTCCCAGTTCTTTAGTATTTCAGCTGTAATCTCAAGTCCTTGAAGACGAGCACAAGTCAAGTATGAAGTCTCAAAGTCCTCAGTAATAAATCCTTGATAAATCAAGTGTATCTGTGTGTCCAAGGTATGACCTTCAATGCAAGTCCAAGTCTCAAGTCTTCCAGGACAAGTCTTACTTCGCAAGTCCTGTAGGGCAAGCACAAGTCAAGTCTCAAATCGTGATCTAGTTGTAATTCCAGATCTGAGTCTCAAGTCCTTAAGGTCAAGTCCAGTTTTTAAGTTATCAGGAGCTCGGGCCTCAAGTTTAAGGCAAAACCACATTTGTCAAGTCTGCTCTGCTCTGCGTTTGTCCTACACCTGCTAAGATCGTGCCTCTAAACTTAATGTATTTCATTTTGTTCCATTGCCAATGATCTTTATATTCACCTCAAACTGAGTAAACAAATTTAATCACAAATGCGTGACGAGTGACTGGTAGCATTGCTGCTGAGGGAGCTGCATCATGCATGTACCCAACATTCCCCTGACTTGCAGCCGATTATCTTACATCAGTTGTCATGGCGCTGAGGAGGCCAGCCTCCTCTGTCAGCCATGACACTCAGACATCACAATAACTCCAACAGTCCACAGGGAGGATTACATGGTGCATCATGCCATGACAAGGAAAGACTGGCAGGACTGAAAGGCAGCTCTGGATAACTTCAGGCGCAGCACGGTCACCAGTATATATCTTACTCGGGGTGTTAAGGGGCTTTTTGCAGAGATGGGGTTTCTTAAAACCACCAGTTCACCCTGTGCACCTGCTGTTCGGGTCAGATGACGCACCTGTAAACTGGTTTGGATGACTGGTGTGAGATACAGAGGTGATATTTTCATGGTCCCCAGTGGGTGAAGCCTACTTACTTTGGAAAGCCCTGCTTTTTAATCTACTGCCACCAGCAGGTCAAAGTTTGAACTTTTCTGGTGAAATGTCACTACAAGATACATTGGCACAACGTCATGTCATCTTCAATACGACTGTAACAAAAAATCAATCAATGATCACTTGAATTCATGTCGTTTCATCGTCAGTTCAAATGTCACAAGTAGTCTTGTACTTTAGTGTACCTTTAGGACTAAATACTGAAAAACTAATGGAATTCAGCTGTACTTTTTGTTGAGGGCTACCATGATGATCACGATAAACATTGCTCCTGCTTAGCATTAGCATGTTAGCATTGTCAATCTGAGCAGTGGAGGGGAGGAGCTACTGGCATGGCTGTAGACTCTTCATCTTGTTTCCTTAAATATGAATTATTTTAATGGACGCACGAACAAATGACGAGACAAAATGTCAAGGTTTGCATTTGGTTTTTGCACAGGACATGAACAGCCATCTCCTGCCTGAAAGTCCTGTGTTTGTTTGAGTGCATTGCATACGCACTCTGCTGTGTCAGATGAAGTTGGGCGGGTAGTTGGCTTTTTTTCCCTGACGAGGGACCGGGAGGTCAAAGGGCCACATTTTTAGAGACACGGTTCACTATTTAATGCAATCGTTGGAAAAAGGTCAGCCCTTGCCTTTTATTTTCTTCAATACCTTTTGGTGTGAATATAATAAAGTAAGGTTATGGTGGATTGCCTCCCCTCCCAGTAACTCAGGGAAGCTCTAAGAAAAATACTTTTAGCTCTGGGAGTGTCAAGATAAAAAAGAAATCCTGAACATATAAAAGATATACAAACGATATTCTCAAGTGATATCAACGAAGCTTCTTGACTGCAAGATATTCACACTTTAAAGTTTGAAGAAAACTCTAAAAATTGAGGAGCATCATCTCGTCTCATTGGGAGATTATCCACTTGTTTCAGAAGTATAATTTAAGGACGGCAAAGAAGTTAAAACACTGTGTTCAATTGTGTGTTCTCGCTCTGCACATTAACACAAACCGCTTGCGCTCATATCTGAACTCATTGAAGGGCATGTCAGTTCTTGAGTCGTCAAGAACGCACAGTCATTTTCTTCAATGATTACTCAAAGCCAATCGCACGAGTCCTGATTGGCACTCGAGAGCCTGCTTTGGTTGTTGGAAAGAGTTGCAGACTTACACCAGTAGGAATACAGAACAGCTTCCCATGCAGTAGAAATGTGGCATAAGGTGGAAAAAGATGAAGTCGGTGTGTGTTAGAGAGACAGGTATAATGTGAGTGACAGGGCGTTTGCATGGAGGATTTGCACAGTATTGATCTGTTGACCTGACGATCGCTTTGATTTAGTGTCACACTATTCAGTCAGATTTCATGATTTAATTGGGAGCATTGAAGTGATAGCATGGGTCGCTGCGGATCAGGCTATCCCCCCCATCCTTTTTTTGGATTTCTCATTTTTCGCATTGACGGTCAGCCAAGCCACACTCCGTTGATTTTAGTTCAACAAGCCCTTTTCAAAAACAACCGAGCCATCATTAAGAGTATTTCTGAGTCAGACGCTATAGGTGGATTGACTCTTTTGATCTCAAATGAAAGCAAATCTGGAAGTTTGATATGTTTTTTTATTTTTTTTTGGATCAGAAAGATTATTTCAGAAGATGGATTACTGGTTTTATTTCTTCTATCCGTTATCTCCCAAAAGGCAAAAGTTTCATTATATTCACCGTGGATGTCTGACACCTTTTTAACGACTTCCATTTACGAAGGCTACGCTCGGGTCTGTTATTGTCATTCACGTGTCCTAATCCTCTACGGAGGCACTGACCTGTGGATGAAATCTGGTGGTCTGGGACTGGAAAGTGGACGGACAGATGGATGGATGTGCACAAGGATGCGTGAAAGAAGGTGCCCTGGAAAATTGGATTTCTCTCGCCTCTGCCTCTTAGACGATGGGAGGCTAAAAACAACAACAGGAAAATAGAGGGGAAGTCTGAGAACGGACAGGGAGCGGCGATGGAGGGCTGGGAAGCCCTGTCAGAGAAAGCGCTGAATCATGGAGTGACTCTTTTTCTCACAAATTCCACACCCCATTACACACCCCCCTCCCCCTTCCCATCGCTACACCTGGCCTAAGCCTCAAAGGTGAAGGGAGGGCGGCTTCGGGCGGCGGAGGCAGGGAAGGGTGACGTGGACACACATGCACACACCTTTCCTCTCGAGACAACGGTGAGGCCTGAGCGGCGAGATGAGGTCCCGGTCCACTAGATGCAGGAGGCAGACGGAGCCACTCAAGTGAGCAAGAAGAGGTATGGAGGGATGAAGAGGAGGAGGAGGGGTGGAATGGGATTCACAACTCATGATAAACACATCCATCCTCATTATTGTAATAACCCGTCTGCCACGCACCAGTGCAGTATCTCTCTTCGTCTAGCTCTCACCATTGGTCGCTTTCTTCCCTTCACACACACACACACACACACACACACACAGTCGGCAATACATTTCAAATAGAGGTATCGGTGCGCAAAAAAAAAGAAATCCTGAATTCCAGGTTGATACACTGCCCATCCTATCTAATCTCAGACCTGCAGAACAGAATCACTTTTCGGAGCAGTGTTGTCAGTCGGGAGAGGTTCCACACCAACACTTCCGTTAGATTAGGAATTAATGTTTCCTGTGGCTTCCACATTGTAAGCTCATCACATATTCCTGCTCTGTCCACGGTCCATGAGAAAAGCTGAGGGAAGCACTGGTAGGATTAAGGCACTGAAACACACACACACAAATACAACTTGCTGCATATTTAACAGCCTCCCTGCTGCTTTCTCAGTATGATTGAGGAGGTGGACCACAGTCAACCCCCCCCAAAACCTCTCATAGTGCACTCAAAGGTGCAACACAGATTTCGGAGAGATTTAGTGTAACGTGAAACTGAAATTAAATGCAGTTTTCGCTTCAAAACAGGCTTCATCCTGTCCGCTGTGCGGCTCAGCGCTGCTCTCGGTCAAACCGACACACAGGAGAGGGAGGAGCAGGGCAACACTGCAGTGTATTTGACAAGTTGAACGGCTGCACACCGTACGCTGTTATGAGCCGGGGCTCCACCCCCCCAAAGACTGTGTTTGCTTGTGCTAATCCATCCTTTAGGTCCATAAATTCATCTTTTACTGTAGGGTATTTGCATGTGCAAGGCCTGTTGTTTTTGGACAATAAGCATTATGTGTTGGTTTTTTATGCAAACAAGGAATGGGACTCTACTTACATGTGATGAATATGAAATACCAAGGTAAACAATAAGAACCAGAAATCTACATACCAACAAGCATAAACAGACAAAACAAAAGTTATTCTGATAACTCCTGTGCATTTGTGTGTGAGTGCAAATGTGTATGGGTGTGGATTAAAACCTCTAAAATGTATAACAATAGTACCAACAAATAATAATAATGATAATAATCAGACTTCAGGGAGAGATGCTGTGGGGTATAGATGATTTGATTTGATGCCGTGTTTCTGGACCAAGTAGGGAAATGAGACCCGGTTGTTGTTGTGAACGATGTGTTGAAGTTGTGAGCATTGTGTTATTATGTAGATAGTCGGAGCTCCCTCCCGTCTGAGGTCATATTGTGAAGTTATTGTATAACTTTTGTGGAAGAAAATTGTCCAAAATGAGTTGAGAACATCCCTGATTTCTTTGTTCTTTTGTGAATATGTGTAGCTGTTTGGAACTGTGCGCTCCCCCAGACTGACAGGAGAGAGGTGAGAGGGTGAGAATAATCAATGTCATCTCCATCACCTGTGTTATTAATAGGGGAAGACCTGGCCTATCGACCACACAAACCAAGAGAGAGTGAGAGGGGGGGAGCAGGAGGAATGTTCAAGTTCCTCAAGATCTAGCCAACATGTGCCAATGCAAATTGGTAAATCATATTTGCTTACAGTTGAGCATGGTGTGTGCATGGAGAAGGGGAAACAGTGGGTGAAAAAAAGGTTTTGGGCAGCATTGAAAGAAGGCAAGAGAGCGCAGAAGCGGCAGCGCTCCCTCGTGCATCGCCCCCGAGTTTTGGTGATCTCTCTGTTGGGGGTAACTGTCAGTCTGGCAGATGGTATTGATCTAATCTACCCACAGTCCATCTGCCAGCTTTAGTAACTGTTCATAAACAACTGGTGCTGCCCAGAACAACGTGTGTGTGTGTGTGTGTGTGTGTGTGTGTGTGTGTGTGTGTGTGTGTGTGTGTGTGTGTGTGTGTGTGTGTGTGTGTGTGTGCTGGTGGTCAGGGTCTTTGGATGCTTGTGCAGAGCACATGGAGGGCCAGCGGGGGTGGTTGCCCTCTGCCCTCTTCCTTCATATCAAGCCAGGTGTTAGAAATCACAGGTGCACCAGCAACCACACACACACACACACACACACACACTCACACATGCCAAGACCCTTGCCGGAGAGAAGATGGTATTTTCAGGATGGTAATATTTGTTTAAAACATTAAGCACGTCTACTGAGGCTGAGTGGAAGCTTTGTGCAAATTTAAGATCCATTTTAAAGTATTTATTAATAAGAATCCATGTACAGACCACCAAAACAACACCTTACATTTAAAATGGGCAAGCAATATGGCGAGACGTGTGAGAATATGACGTGAACACCAAGTTGTTTATTCCCACAGGATGACACAGGATGAAAATATTGAATTATAATAACTGATTTACACAGCCCTTGCCAACTATCTGAAACTTTTGGAATATTTAAGAGAATATTTTAAGCGTGCTACTGCAGCGGCTGTCAAAAGGAATACCATTCACTGACACACACAAAGCTACGATATTAGGTTGTTCTCATTGCTTTGAGTACACTCATTTGATTTTGCTCCGATGTCAGTCAGCCCAGCAGGAGGAACGTGCTTTTGGACCCCGCTAATGCATTCAGTGTGATTCCAAACATCATTTGCAGGGAAGCTTTGCAAGTCCCAAACATCATAAAAGAAAATGTGGTCCGAGAATATGTTTAGCATAACCAAATGTGCTTCACTACGAGTAAAGTATGCATCATAGGGTGCACAATCCTTTTCTATTGTAGAAGTCACCATTAAGCCATCATACTGATTTGATGGTGTTGCATCTTTGATCCGGAGCTTATTAAAGAAACGGAATGACTTAATGACCTCACTTTGGCGATGATGAAAGTCACACTGAGGAAATACAAGAGCTTCTCCGGGGTGATTCTGTGCAGTACCACAGTGACATACAACAGCACAATCTCTACGGCTCATCCAAGTGTAGAGAAAAACCTTGTTGGCGCAGTCAGTCACGGGCATATTGCTGGACAGATGCAATAAAGAGCGGTGAGGCTTAAGGCTCTGCACACAGCAAACTTGATGGAGTCAAAAGAATCTGTTGAGGATAAGAAAGATGGCCGTGAAAAAAAAAAAAAAAAGCTCCGATCAGCAGGTATAGAGCAACAGCAGGATGTGCCAAGCTTGTCTCCAAGGCTAAGCAGGGGCAGTGTGGACCTGAGAAAGTGTGGGAAGGAAGAAAGTAGTGGGGTAAGGTGGTGGAACATTATTTTATTTACACCTGCAGGCTGTGGTGTTGCTATGATATGCCATGGTTTCTGCCTGAGGAGCTGGGCACAGATTCTGTAGAGAATGTACACATAATTGTTTGACTGCAGTGAATCTAAATTTAAACAAATATTCATCTCAGAGCCAAACTTTGGTTATAAGGATGAAAAAGAGAAACATAAAACGGGGATTTTGAATTCCCTGCCAACTTAAACGAACATAAAGGCCATGGAGGGAGGCCAGGGAACGACTGTAGAGGCTTTGTTCCATAAACTTGTGAGTGCACTGGTGCCATCAGTTTGAGATGTGTCAGACTCTGGTATTTTTCTAGATGGGGGAAGCGACATTAAAGCTTGAGGCAACACTATTCACCAGCCAACGCACTGAAAGGAACAGATGTCAGACAGTTGACCGCCGCACACGTCGTCTTTCCCCTTGCACCTCATATTTGAGTTTTTTTTGGAACTCCTAAAATATACAAGAACATCAAACAGCCTTTTACTGAACATGCGTCGACTCTACAGTAAATTGCTGTTAATTTCTTTAACAAGTCGCATTTGCATGTATTTGAGAATAGGTCAGATCAGTGTTTTTAACGTTAAAAAAGGCGGGAAATGTGTATTAAGAGCTTCATATTCTACGTTAACTCGGTGGACAGAAGTCGATTTTAGGGGGAAAGGCTAGAGGAAAATGCCAGAAAGCTAGAATTGTTGTCAGAGGTGCAGCAGACTGCATATTTTTTGCAGCCCACAGTACCATGAAAGGACACAGTAGACACAATGTGGAAAAAAAAAAAAAAAATTCTTAGCAATACTGAGTAAAAGTAAAAGTGGAGCACAGGGTCTGAAGGCTTGAGCATTGTGGAGAGAGAGACTGGATTATTGCAAAGTCATCCACTCCAGTAGATAAAGCAGTGATGGGAACTAATGAGACGTCTGTGAAAAAGTGACTGGAGCATAAAGACTTGGTTCCTCGGTGTTCAGGTGATGTGATAAGGCTGTTTGCAGATGTATTGGTTTGTTTGCATGCTGATAAATGCGTTGGTAGCTTCTGGAGAGCTATTATGTTGATGTCCTGATGTCCTCTCACGTGTATTTAAAGACGCACTTCACTGATATCACGTATCAAGTCCACATCATCACACAAACTATTATTGACTCTGTCAAAGTCAGTGTAATCGTGAGTGCTGTGGCTCTGGAGGGATCTTATGAATATGGAAGAATAACCCTGGGTGATTTCTTTTTTCCATCTCAGGTGGAGCTTGTAATTGTTACAGCGGGAAGCTTGAGTTACAAATTGGGGGTTGTGAAGTTTTGAAGACATGAGCATTTACTTGGCCGGAAGGGTCCAATGTTTGGAGGCCTGTAATTGGGATTAAAAGTCGGGATATCTTGGCTTCTGTGTGGTGCAATTTGGCACAAATGCAGGAGACTGCAGGCGACAGGATATTGAAGACAAAAAAATAGCAGGTATGGCAAAACTGATAATGACAGAACAAAACCAAGGAGCCGACAAAGCCTGAACTGCAACATTTAGATTTAAATACAAACGAATCTGATGGGGGGGATGGTTTGGAACCTCAGGGGAGGGTAATGAGGTGATTAGGCAGGAGGACAGGCTGGAATCTGATTGGCAGCAGGGAAACTCAGGGAAGGGCTAACGAGGCTGGTTCGGAGCAGGTGTGTCAACGGGTTAAAGAGGAAAAAGGGAGCACACACACACACACACACACACACACACACACACAGGTAGACCTACAGGGGACACAGTGAGAGGCACACACAGAAACACAATAATAGTGAGAAACAGCCACAGTGAGATTCTTTATTTCACTCTTAACTTTATGGACCAATCACTGAAGTGGTCCTTTAATTGAACCTGCGCTAAGCCCCGCCCCTCTGTTGTTAGCCGATGCTTCTTTGTCAGGCTGTCGAAGCTATCAGAAAGAAATAGTCTCTAGTTTTTGGAGAAAATGGTGATTTCAGAGAGAACAGAGGGAAGGTTCTACAACATGCATTTGAAGGATTCGAGATGATCAAACCGACTCAGCAGCAAAGACGTTAAACAGATAAAGACAGGAGCTAACTAAAGCCTTGAGATCACCAGGTGATGGAGACAGGCAGCGTCGAAGGAGCTCCAGTCACTGTTAATGATGTGCTGGTCTTTTGTTTCGCAGGTCGATGCCGAGCCGTGGAGGAGCGGGAGCCGTGCTGATGCAGGCAGAAGAGCAGGGAGTTCATAGGTCAGATAATCGATGTTCTAAGAAGCTTAATCGGCAACAGTTAGACTAGTCAGTCATTGAGAAGGAAAACCCTGTCACTTATCTGGGCTCTGCAGTACTTTCCAGTTTATGGGGGGGGGGCACCAGCGGTGGTCTACAACCCGTTTACTGTTATTCACAAGCTGCGTTCCTCCAGGCTCTTCACCTAGATATCCCACAGGTTAAAGGCTGGGATAATGTGGCTGCAGGTGCACTGTCGCAGGCTCCAGTCCTTAAATGGTAAATCACTTTATTGTGTAGTCCCCCCCTCCCTTTGTTAGTAATATTTGTGTTGTGTTAACGGAGATCCTGAGGCCCCTGCTGTCTTATAGCAACACCTGGGTCCCGTGTCTCAGGGTCTCCTTTAAAAGATTCAGGGATCTCGGTTGCTGCTGTTCTCTACCATTTGTTTCTTCACCATGCAACATTATTTCCCCTCTCATGCACTCACCTACACTCCACTGATTCCACATGCCGTGGTTCCTTTAGGTTCTTTTATTATTGTCATTCTTCTTTATGATAAATTATTGAATAGTTTTTGGTCGTATTCCACTTTTGTCAGGGCGATCAGGTTCGTGACACCAGGCAAGAAAGTCGACCCTGGATGATGTCCAATGAAAATGTCCGTTCATGCCGACACTTTAAATAGATATGTGTGTTTTCTAGAACACCTGTGAATGTCAATTATGATGTCATTAAGATTTGGGAAAGGGGTTCTTGTAAAACTTGGGTTCCTCAAAAAAACGCTTCATTAAGATTAGAGAAAGGTTGTGGGAGAATGAGACTTTGATCATCTTTACCCCCCCTTTAATTCATCACCCATCTATAAAGTACTGACACCTGACAGCTTTGTATTTGCCGATAGAATTTGTTTTTCAATCTGCTGAGCGGGCTTCTTTTTTTTTTCAATCGACAGGGTCAGCGTTCCAATTAGCCTGTTGTCGAGACCAGTAACGACTTCAGAAATCATTGAGTTCTGTGTGAACACAAGTCAAAGTGTAAGGCAGTGTACAGTATGTGATTGCTGAAGGGGGGGGGGGGGGATTTCTGGGCGCTGCCACAACGTATTAACTGAGCCAGATGTTGGTGTCGCGGTCATATCTCACTGAAATAATGGTGAGGGAACGTGTCCTGGTGATAAAGGTGTTGACAAATGTGCACTTCCAGCCAGCGTTTTTCAAGATTAGGCTGGTAGGGGAACGGGCGCTGCTCGCCACACGGTCTTGTAGATCGGTATCAACGCGGTCTTCCAGCGTGACCGCGTAGCTGAGGATCGTACATCATTCTGAATACGGATCGTTGCATGATATTCAAATAAAACAAATATTAAAGACGGGGGGAAAAGAAGGATGTGAAATTCATCATGTCTGTCGTCCACATCATGCATAGCAAAATAATAATAATAAAAAAAAACGTGCAGTTGTGATGATAAGAGATAAAGCAGCTCGGCCACATATATAGGTTTCCCTTCGCTCGTACTGCAGAACAGATAGCAGGAATCATAAAGGTAATAACGAACATGTCAAACGCATTCCCCCCCCCCCCCCCCAAAAGCCCATTACAGCCACAGAGACATGTTACTTAGTTTGAGGGGCCACATTACTCATGTGAGATCAACACAAGTGTGAAAATTGGATTCACGTTTAATGGAACATGAAAAAGAGGCGATGGGGAGAAATGGCCAAAAAACACCCATATTGGATATCATTGACTGAGCTGAGACGTTTCATACCGAGAGTTCACTTTCTATACTTTCTGCTTTTGTTGGCATTAAAGGGAGGCACAGGGATGAGATAGGAGGTCTACCTGAGGGACATACTAAAAGTCAGGCAGGATTTACCAGTCACAGTTATAAGCATTCATTTCTCGTGATTTAACATGGCAGACGCACATAAAAACGGGGAGATCATTTGTAAGAAATACAGCTATCCTCGGTATGAAACATTTCCCAGCCAAACTTGTTATGATGTCTCGCCATGAATAATACATTCTGACTATTTCAACTTTCGTCTTAAGGCTGGTTCACCCACTCAGATTGTTCTATGCGCGACCTGATGGATGTTAAACACCCTCGGACCTCGAGTGTTAGACAGCGGCTACACTCTGTGAACGCTTCGTTGTCGGGACACACTGTGCAGCGCTGCTTGATTGACACTATGATTCATGATGTATGTTTTTACTGCACCGCATGATTAAACCACTTTCTCCACAAAGCCTTGAGGGCGCTTTAAAGCGGCTGTCATCGCTATTTTTATGTTAGCGACGGATGAAATAACAGGAACGTTGTCACTCATAGTGATGAACCCACGGATAATTATAGTAATAGTAATAGTTCACCACTTTCTCCTTTGACTTTTAGGGCCAAGCATTGTGATTAATGATTATTTTCTGTATGGATTTATTAAAATTGATTTGCATTACAGTTTAATTAGTAGTGGGAGCAGGTCGTGTATAGAAGCTACATTTAAAAAATTGTACGTGGGCTTATTACAGTATTTTCCGCAATGACTTTTCGTCATAATTAATAATATATAATCATCAATAATCAAAAAAGTTAATTATATAAAATATATTCTAACTGCTGCAGGAACACCTTTGCTACATCATCCCCATTCCATTTCTATCAGCTTGTTGGGAGCTAACGATAACTACGGACGACAATAAGTCATATTTTCCCGGATGGTAAAAGCACAACTTTGCAGTCACAGACTTTAGTTCACAGAAATTGGCGATTTAGCTCCATATTCACACTCCGTGACTGTTGCCGAGGAGTCTAGCCGATAACTCACAGTTAAGAGGTGCAGGAATTGAGGCAATATGTTGAGCCTGCCTACAAATTTGTTACAAGCACGATGGTTTTGTAGATAGGAGCGGGAACACAGCGCCCATACAAACACGCTGGTAGCCTTTAAAAAAAAAGCGGTTTTTTTTTTCTGCCTGTCTGCTCAGCTGTACTTTAACTATAGGCTTCAGTGGATGGGGGGTGATGCCGGCTCCCTGTTTGAGGGCCATAGAGGGAGAGAGAGCGCAGAGAATTGAGACTGATTGCATTTCAAACACAGCAAAATCACAGCGGAGCACTGACCAAGTCTTTTTCCCGGGGACTTACAGCTCAGGCTGAGATGGAAAGATGGGTGGGTGGGAATAGGCTACTCATGGAGGGGGGGGGGATACAAAGCCTGATCATTGTGTTGTTTTGTTTTAATTATAACCGTCTGCTGGAGGTCTGACGAAGAGGAGGGAAATAATCTTTGCAATAATGTGCACCGCTGTGATCATATATGAGCAGGCGATGCTTCAAAATAAGACACGTCAGCTCCTCTGTGTGACGTTAACAAAAACCCCACTGTGAGTGTTTCCCATCATTTAAATTGGTTGAGACGGATTCGGCCGACGAGCATCAAAATATCAAATCTCACCATCAGCGCCCGTCTCCACCTCGCTCCTCTCCGTCGCCTCCTCCTCCTCCACTCACCCCCCATTCAATGCGCTGCCAGTACACAAGCACAAACTCAATCTGCCTCTAATGATTGCTTTATTGACGAGGCGAGGGTCTATTCACTCACGCAGGCCCGCAACAACTACAGGCCAAATCAGCTCGGGGAGAGGGGAGAAGAGACACACGGAGGGAGGCGGAGAGGATCTGAGCTATATTTACTCTGGACTAAATTATGCTCCTGGACAAAACAATAATGGCTAATTTGTCAGAGTTTCAATTCCAAGTGGTTTTGCAGCCAAAACACAGGAAGAAGTCATTTATTTGAAAAGTACACGTATGCCGAGTGGATCTGGTCTACAATCAGTATGATGAGACTGATGCAAGATAAAGCAATATTTACAAAAATCTTGTTATTTTTAGCAATGCTGGAGACATTTAAGTCTGTAGGTTGATCGCTTTGATGATACATAATATTTAATATTAATTCATTCTGATTATGCATCATTTTGGACCTCCATTAGAACTATAGATAACGGTCAAAAAGCTTAATAATTTCTCTTTAACATCTTTATTTTACTGATGGAATCTCTATGAGACAATTCTTGAGTTTGGACGGTTTCTCGTGAGGATATAAATATTATTTTCTTCTTCTTCTTTTTTCCATTAGAAACTTTCAGTGTGAGTCTGTAGTGATTATCACATCTCTGAATAATTCTTGACAGCTGCCCTCAGCTGCCATAACAAGATTAAATCAACATGAGATGCTGGTTAAATTGAGCTCAAAAACAAAGTGAAGCCTCTATTTGCCCGCCCACTTGGATTACACTTAAGTAGGCTATTGTGTCTCCTAACAAGCATTACTGTATTTTTTGAGATATAAATGCGTCCGCACACGCTGTCAGAGAACTTTTGCCTTCTTTTCTCTGCTTTAACCTGCAGGATCTCAGGACTACTTTATGTTGCTTCTTCTGCAAATCTCTGCCTTCCTGTAAATATCGCAGTTTGAATCACAAATCACATTCGTCCAATGGACTGTTTTATCTTTGACACCAGGAGTATGCTACATTAATAGTGCATAATGGCAACACTTCCATAAACATCAATTATTTTTGATGTTTATGATGTTTGATTAACGTCTCCTGCAGCATGTCTGGATCCTTTAAAGAAAGTTCTATAGAAACTGATTTCAAAGAAAGTAATTCAATCTTTCATTTCAAAAGGATCGGGTAATCCCAACACTGGAAACTGAAGTGAAGCTCAGACACACACACACACACACACACACACACACAAAAAAGAAAAGAAACTAAACAGCCTAATCCCTGTATCTCGGAGAGTTGCAAAGATCAGACAGAAGCATACGCTTGGCCTCACAGATGAAAAGGTGGGGATGAAATAAAAGCTTTTTTATTATTATTATTATTATTTATCAGTTCTCGTATCTGTCCGATTTTTTGTTTACCGTGGAGAAAGACGCCAAGAGAACTTTCTGTATTAATAAAGTTCTTTATAAACATCTGCTTGTTCTAGCCGGGGGACGATCTGCAACCCGGTGTGAATGAAAAGTAAAATGTAGTTGTTTTTCGTCGTAAAAGGTCATCGTGCCGGTTTAATCAACAAACTCGTTAGTCAAGGATCAAGAGATGGAGCAGACGTTTCTATCTGTGCCCACGTTGTGTATTCACCCTCAGATTGTACATTTGAATAATGACTGTCAGGAGGGGGAAAAAAAACACTTGGAATGAAATCACTTGCTGTGCACCATTCTCCTGCAGATGCCTCTCTGAGCGCGTCCCTATGTCCTCGCTGCGTCATACACAGACTGGGAAAAGTCCTTTCCAACAGAAACATGGAGCCAAGACCGCGCTTTGTTGCCCTCCATCAGAAAGAAAGACATCAAAGTGTGTGTGTATGTGTGTGTGTGTGTGTGTGTGTGTGTGTGTGTGTGTGTGTGTGTGTGTGTGTGTGTGTGTGTGTGTGTGTGTGTGTGTGTGTGTGTGTGTGTGTGTGTGTGTGTGTGTGTGTGTGTGTGTCGCTGCTGTAGAGCATCACTGAGGCTGGAGAATGAAGTTGCTGACTGGTGTTGGAACAGGCCTTGTAAATCTGCTTTTATTCCCCTCCTCCAGCCCTCGCTTCCCTCTTTGTCTCATTTCAGATGCATTCCAAGAGAGGATCACTGATTTGTGTATGTACGGCATCAGAGCGCGTGTGTTCATGTGGGTTTGGGGGGGAAATAGGTGTGTGTGTGTTTTTTTTTTTGCCTGCGAGTCAACATCTTTGTGTGCAAGCGCGGCGCTATAAAGCCTTCATACATGTCGTTGTCTGCGTGTTTGCGTGGGTACTTCTGGTGATTTGTAAGAGCAAGAGGATCACATATTCATCTCTTTTCCCATGCAGTCTCATTTTGACGCCGAGTGCATGTACTGCCAACAGATCCTCTTTGTGTGTCTCTGTGTAGAAACCCACACCCTGCGTTAGCCCATTAACTGCAGCTTTGCTGCCTGCATGGAACACATTTGTCCAAATTCGATAACTAAGGAGGCCCTATGTTTTTTTAGTGGAGGGGGCTGCAGTGATCACCTCGGGGCTGACACAAATTAAAGGGAAAACATAATGTGCTTAAGGTGATATGCTCCAAATCTCCAGGAGGGAGGAAAACCATATTTTTTTTACCTCATTTTTGAATTTTGATGATGTTGTCGGAGGGTGCACTCAGGTCTGGAATCTTCCCATAGGTGTGTGAGATCTATAGTGGCATAGAGCAGACCCTGTTATTCAAATCATTTTCACCCTCATCAAACCAGCCACTGACCCCTTGTGCCCTGTAAGGCGTTTGTCACCGGTTGACTCAGAGGTAGTCAGGCGGAATGTTCCGTCCAAGCAGAGATGGAGGCACATTCAGAGGCTGCGATGAGTAATCCAGACAGGAACAGAGGGTTTTTCCACATAATTATGCCATCTGAACCAGCAGAAAGTGCATATATATATATATATATATATATATATATATATATATATATATATATATATTCATTGCACTGGGGTGACAGCAGAAAATCCTAATGATGACCATTTGGATATAACTGACCTTATCTTATGTAGCTGCAGCCTTCCACTCCCTCCTCTTGACATGTTGACTCAGTTGGGTCGTTATTTACCGCCGTTATTTAACCTACATGTAAAACTGGGTTTATTTTTTAAACGGTCGCCCATTTGTCAGGTTTTATTCTGGATTTAAAAGCGAGCGGTGAGGATTAGCCCGCCATTTGTCAACTCGCCTTTTGTCACCGTGCTCCTCTCACATCGAGGCAAAGTGGTCAGTCAGTTTTGATTTATGAAGCGCTCGCTCTCTCGTTCGGCACTATGATTGTTTAAGAGTGCGCCTTAGGTTCAAACGGCTTGTCTGTACATGTCTGACGGCTGGCTAACTAACGCTGGGCGCTACACCACCACGGTTTGCATCTTTTATGTGATGTATATCTATATATTTATTTACTAGTCTCTTCACCAAGATGGATGGGCCGATACAGCCGCAGAGTAGACAGTGTCTTTATTTCATTGTTAGACTAAATGCATTTTTAGACATGTCGACCCCTCAGCTTTTGTGTATTGTGTGTGTGTGTGTGTGTGTTCGTGTGTGTGTGTGTGTGTGTGTGGGTGTGTGTGTGTGTCCCTGAGATGACTGGAGGGAGATGAATTTGACATTAAAACATTGGCTCTGGGCTTCAGTTCAGGCTCAGCCGAGCTTGGGTTTGCACGAATCGAGCGAAAGTGGCCTCGAGCTGGAATGTTGGGGCTGACCGAGCTGGACTCATGGGGGTACATGAAGACTAATGAGGTGTCAGAAGTATGTTGGCTCTGCACCGCCTGTTAAGGATCATGACAGAAGGAATGGGACGTTTGCATCGCTTTGCAGCCGGGGCTGCTCGATACGAGCGTGCACGTCTTCAGTATACGGTTAAAACGCTCGCCGTCCTATTGGTTCGACGTAGCTCATTGGCCTCGGCTTTGCTTCTCTGCCCGAGAGTTTGCAGGACCGACGGCGTGCATTCATCACAAAGTCTCCGCCAACATTAGCATGCTAGCTCACGCCGAGCAGCTAGCGCTTGCTCCCGGGGCACACAAGTTGTTATTGTGCATTGAGTGAAGGCATTATCACTGCCCTGACTTGGCACTCTGACACAGGTTTGGGCTAATCATGCCCTGCGGGAGGATCAATAGCCGGCGCGATGCACAGCGAAGGGGGAAGCAGCGAGAGAAGAAACAAAGAGAGGAAAGGTGGATTAATAGGCTTTAGCACCAGACGTTGTCCAAGCTGCATAGTGGTGGTTTAGGTGTTTTGAGTCCAGTTTAATAGTGTAGAACGATTCCTTGTTGGTTAAACGGCTGATTCACAATATTTTCTACCCCTTAACTATGTTCCACTTGATGTACCAGGACTTTGTATGAGATGCAATATTCAATATTCCAATAGGCCAGAAGACACTGAGATGAAACAATGAGGACAGGTGGCAGTGATCAAGACACTGGGAGACTCCTGGAGGCAGGAACTGAAATGACAGGAGATGTTTCAAAATAAAATGATTGTTACATACAATGGCAACAAAAAAAAATCCTGTCAAAGTATCAAAACAGAGCACTTTTTAAAAATGATTTTACCAATTACTGTGGATGCTATATGACCACAACTAGAACAATTAATATAAACAGAAACCCTGTGAGATAATATGACAGGAGCCCTTAGGAAACCTCACAAATGTCACAATCAGCCCGTGAGATGGACATTTAGAGTCTGAGTGAGCTGTTATAAATAACAATTAAATAAATATATAGAAACATCATAATTTTAAGATATTAAAAGATAAACAATCTTTGGAGCGATGTTTCACATTGTTTAATGAGAAGATTTCTTTATTTCATGAGAAGATTTCTTTATTTTATGAGAAAAATTATTTATTTTATGAGAAGATTTCTTTATTTTATGAGAAGATGTGTGTGTGTGTGTGTGTGTGTGTGTGTGTGTGTGTGTGTGTGTGTGTGTGTGTGTGTGTGTGTGTGTCCCATCAGTGGCTGATTGACAATCAGATGTGCGCTGTCGGCTCTGACTGCACACATCCTAATCCGGCAACCGATTTGAAATCTATTACAGATTATATTCGAGGACAAATCTGCTTGTAACAATCTGGATTACATCGAGGATTTTCTTTTCTATTCATAGGCTTCATTAACTCAGGTGTGTTGCACTGACTTCTCCCATGTGGATATGGGATTCAGCTCATTTTGGCGAGGGCTGCTGTTAAATTATTCATCCGGCCAGTGGAAACCAGTACACTCGACTCCTGTCTCATGAAAGCCAGGAGATACTCTGCCTGGAGGCTTTTTACCGACTCGAATTCTGAGGTTTCGTTGTGGTCCAGCTTTATTGGTGTACTGTTAATTTATTTTTTATTCCTGCCACTTCCTTTCTGCAATTGATTTATGACGTGCTTATAAACCAGAAGGTGTTCTGATAATGATGTATTAATAAATCGTATGTATTATTGAATTAGAAAATGAGGAACATTAATTTAGAGTGTCCTCTTAAAACCAAGTTTCCTGCATTGAGAGGACACAACTTGTTTAACGTCAAACAAAAACACCCTACAAACTTTACTGTGACAATCATTTTATTTCAGCATCGTCAACATCCATTCGCCTCCAAATAGGCCACTATTAATGATGATTAAATAACTTCTGCTTTGTTGCCGATTCTTAATGTACTGCCTAATTAAATGAAAGTTAGAAAGTGACCGTCCCCTTTGGGAAAGGCAATTACATTACATTATTTATTTATTTATTTTAAATTTGGTTTCAATTAAGTTTGGCCTGGCTTTTATTCCAGCGTTTAGAAAGATCCTGAACCTGTAGCCATCAAACAGGAACAATCAGCACATTCTCGTTAAGTATCAAATGGTATAAATCCATCAGGAGCACTCACTGAATAAAACAAATTAAAGCCTGGACAAAAGTCTGTAAAATGATTGAATGAATACATGAATCCATGTATTTTTAGTGTCAGCAAATTATTGGACCAGAAAGAAAAACCCAGTGGAGTCACACACAGACAGACACACATGTCGAATACCCAGAAGCAAGACAGCCAATCCACTGGTCTCTCTCTCTCTGTCTCTCTCTCTCTCTCTCTCTCTCTCTCTCTCTCTCTCTCTCTGTCTCTCTCTCTCTCTCTCTCTCTCTCTCTCTCTCTCTCTCTCTCTCTCTCTCTCTCTCTCTCTCTCTCTCTCCCTCCCTCCCCCTGTCTATTTAACTGCATTTGGGTGAAGAGCCCGAACCAAAGCAATTAGTCAAACAAAGTGCATACTGGGGGAAAATTAGACCTCCATTTCTGCGGCGCATTCATCATTTTTGCTTTTGTCTGTCTCTTTTTGCAGCTCTGGTGCTTGATGTTGCAGGCGACACCCCCCCCCCCCCCCCCCCCCCCCCCCTAACTCCAGGGAGAAGAATAGTCAGCTGTGTTGGTGAATATTATGTTCTGCCTCATCAGTAACAATTGTTTGTGGAAAGTTGAATAGAGCCTATTGGAAAAAAATTGGATATTTTATTAACAAAACACTCCAAAAATCCAAACAGCAAAAGTATGGTTTGGAACGTGTCTGAAATGATGATGGTCCACGGCATGAAAACCATTTTCTAAAGAACCATTTTGCCGTTAAATACAAATTTCTTTTGACTTGCAAATTTGCACAATTTGCAAGTGAGAGAGAGAGAGAAAAAACATTTTAAACATTCGTATCACGTTGAGTTGCCTCAGTGTCTCAAACGGCCAAAACATCAGAAAGTACACCAGAGTGTTAGTTCTGGTCGGTATCGATCATATATGGAAGTGGCATGGCCAGATAAACCTGTTAGAGGACCCCGGGGGGCAAACATTCGCAGTATTGACCTCCCGTCCGCTACGCATTTGTATGCTGTCACTTCATGTTTCTATCAGATACTCAACAAATTATGGACTACACACGGCAGCTTCATTATACGCCCACTACTCCCACAACCGGGTTTCTGTGAGTCTCTTAGTGTATTTGATTAAACACAATCTAATTTAGGAGGAGGCGCCCTATGAACACAATACAAACAGAAATGTTCTTGTTTCATGGTTATATTTTGACTTTGGGGCCCTGAGGCAACTGCCTATTTTCCCCCTTTGGGCTTTCAGACTAGATAGCACAGTGTTGGGAAAAAAGGGTTCTGTGTTAGTGTGGGCATGAAAAAGTAATGTAAAAGATCCGATACATGGATGACTGGATGGACCTACGGGGCACAACGTGACCCCCCCACGGCCTTCACCTACAAAGAGACATACAAATACTACGAAGAAGCTGGTGGGTTTAGATGGTAAAACTGGTAAAACTGGCTGGTTGATGGTTTTAGCTGGTCTTAGTGGTTTTAGCTGGTTGATGGTTTTAGATGGTCTTAGCTGGTAGAATAGGGTGGTGGATGGTTTTAGCTGGTCTTCGTGGTTTTAGCTGGTTGATGGTTTTAGCTGGTCTTAGCTGGTAGAATAGGGTGGTCGAAGGTTTTAGCTGGTTGATGGTTTTAGATGGTCTTAGCGGGTAGGGTGGTGGATGGTTTTAGCTGGTCTTAGTGGTTTTAGCTGGTTGATGGTTTTAGATGGTCTTAGCTGGTAGAATAGGGTGGTGGATGGTTTTAGCTGGTTGATGGTTTTAGATGGTCTTAGCTGGTAGAATAGGGCGGTGGATGGTTTGAGCTGGTCTTAGTGGTTTTAGCTGGTTGATGGTTTTAGCTGGTCTTAGCTGGTTCAACAGGCTATTGGTGGTTTTAGATGGTCTTAGCTGGTTGATGGTGTAGAAGCTGGTTGAATAGGCTTGTTGATGGTTTTAGATGGTCTTAGCTGGTTGATGGTGTAGAAGCTGGTTGAATAGGCTGGTTGATGGTTTTAGATGGTTATCAATGTACACTTATGAGCAGGAAATACATGATGTGTGCATGGTTGGGGGTGGGGGATGAGAGTCAGTTAACCACTATGAAAAGGGGCAAAGAGAGACCATGCATTTACAAAAAGACCAAACAACTACAAAGCAATGGGAAAAGGAATGGTTGATAACAACAAATACAAATACATGTAGGGGAAGTGAACAAATATGTCGATGTGACAGAGAAGAGAACATCCTGAATGTCATGTAGAAGGCTGGAATATAAAGGGCATGCTGAGCGATGTAATTACCATGGTTAACTCCAAACAGTGAAACCCCGGTGGGCACGAGTATTTGATCAGCTCCCATATCAGCTCTGTGTGTGAGAGCCACAATATGTCGATGCAATTTTCATTCAGTGCGCACGTGTGCCAGACGTTTCAATAAGTCATCCGTCGTATCGGAGAAGCGGATCAATACAAACAAACCGCGCAAGGAAAGACAAAAAATAAGACGTCCACGGATGGAGGCTGCAAACTGACAGAATGTCAGGAACAAATCCTCGTCTTGGAAACTAAATTAACAGTTAGTTATATATAAGATGTTTTCATGACAAGTTGCCATGGCGAAGAGTTTAACTTTCACAACCTTAAAAATCAGTCCACTGGCTTTCATATTGATTGCATCACATAAATCCATCTGCATGATTAGTGCATACATGGAAATATATGATGGAGATCAGGACTGTGTGAATGCGAGGCCCTCAAGTTTGTCCCATTAAAGTCACAGCACACTTATCGAAATTAAAGGCGTTAAAACGGAGTTCAATCATGGAAATATCCTCAGATTCCAGTTGCTTCAAGTGTGTAATTTAATGGATTCAGCCTCTGTGGAAATGGAGACTCTTTACGAAGATCGTTTTCCTTGCTTTGAGTCATCAGAGCATTTTACTTTTCCTTATACTCTAAAAATATAAACGTTACACAAGCTTTACTGGAAATAAACACACCACATCTATTAATCTATATATTATCCGCGTGATTAAATTATGAATTTCCAATTTCTTAGGCCCTTGCAATCCAGAATAATGGAAGTGGTATCAGTTTCTAATTTCATATAGTATAGAACCACTTAATTAATGTAGATAATCGTGACGAGGAGAGAGTGGCAACAGATTACTGATGTGCTCGAACATGAAGGGCCACGATGCGATATTCCCAGAAAAAAAAACTAAAATCTCTCACTAACGTCAGGGACAAGTTGTAATGGCCTGCCATATTAATCACAGCAATACAGCAGTAACTTTGGGGAGTTTTATTATTTTAGGGAGACTGTTTGTGGAAGCATCATCTGTCTTCATTTGAGTATCAGTGCAGCCAGAAAGACACTTGCATTGTCGGACCATGAAGGGCCGAGGCAACGTATCAAAGGTGAGACATCAGGAAAGCTATAAGTAGCAAGCTGCCTTTGATGCCACATTTTATGGCGAGCAGATGTTCTGCAGATGATATCCACTACGTACGATTTAGTTTGTTGCTAAAAGCCTCCGTTTCATGCTTCTTTGTCTACAGGTGCGAGAGCTGCAGCAGGAAGTCAGAAATGTGAGATCAAATGTGAATTAAAGAGGAACGGAAGATGAAAGAGGGCGAAAAGGCCGGCTACAGTGGAAATGACTGGGTTTCAGCGAGGCCTTCTCGCCACTGCAGGGAAGCATTATCAACCTGTAGCTTCAGGGTCCCTCATCCATGCAGCAGTAGGGCAGTGATTTTTTTTCAAAAACACTGTTAAGACTTCTGCTTTGTGCATCTATTATAGAGGCCAATATTGGTGCAAAGTGTGTTCATCCCCCTGGTAAACAGGATAATGTCTGAGTGTGATTACACATTTGATTAAACTACAACTTTGTCAAATGTGAAGATAAATGTGCAAAGGCTGATTATGATCAACCTTTTATCGCTCTCCGAAATGGGTTGCCCTTAAGGTCCAAGGTTTTTTTTTTAGCTTTACAAATTGCCTGAATTAAGGAAACCCTGTCAGTGTCCAAATGTCAGTTAGGTAACCAGATGAGGGATGGAAAAAAAAAAAAAAAAAGTTTTGTAAGGATTTCATTAGAGTGACATTATTCATCATTCACTCAAGTACATCCTTGCTCAAATTCATTTTTGCCTAATTCCCCATTAAACAGAGCAGATAGAGCTTTATTTTATTATGATCAGGACCATCAGAAGGCCCGCCAAGTGGAGCCGTTTGGGTAGGAAAAATACCTTTTTTTAAGGTTGATCGAGTCATTAAATGAAGAATTGATTAAACTGTCAGTACCGTGGTGAAACAGAGGGGGCTGCATGACAAAATCCATTTACTTAACCGGAGGCTAAATTACTCTATTTTCCCCTTTCATATAGACCGCCAAACCCACCAAAGAGAGGTGAAATCAGGTGGCAACTAACTCAACTTAAACTTAAATAAGCAGAGAGGAGTGGTAAAATCCCAAGTTTATTATACTCTATGTGGTTTAATGCACAAATACTGGTAATTAAATAATAATTTGTATGTACTTTGACATTTATTTTGAAGCTGGATCTTGACTAACAGCATGTTAGGGATTATCGGAAATGTCAGCGATGGCTAGAAGACTTTATGAATGCTGTACCACGGATGTGCCGTCAGCATTGTCAGACTTGTTGGGCTTTTCAAAGAGAGCAATCCAAAAGGTGAACAAGGAAAAGACCAGAACACAAAGAGGTCTCAACGTTTGCTACATGGGGGCGGGGGATGGGACTGGGGTGGATGTACATGGGAGACATGTGTTCAGATCACCTGGAGATTTCTAGTCCACAATACATTAGTTAACACTTCAATTCAATGATTGGGTTCAAGGACCGGTGGTGGATCACACAATGTGTTGCCCCCAGGCCTGTATGGATAACAGCAGTAGGTCACCTGAGGTATCTCACCATGTTCAATGATTTAAAGTCTTTACACTCGTTTAACTGGCCTTGAATCTGCCATTCCCAAAGATTAGGAATGAATTTCAGAGCTCAGGTCATTGATCATGCAACGGTTACAACTGTACAGACTGATAAGGACGTGCAACTATTTGGCCGGCTGTCAATTGGCATTTGCTACATGGCTAATCTGGGATCATTAATTACTCAGAAAAAGCACTATGTAAATTGGTGCTTAATTAAAAAATCACAAGCACAAGATCATTAGTGGAAGATTCTCAAATGGAAATCGATCATGGAATTATAAAGTAAGGCATTTCTGTGTGTGTGTGTGTGTGTGTGTGTGTGTGTGTGTGTGTGTGTGTGTGTGTGTGTGTGTGTGTGTGTGTGTGTGTGTGTGTGTGTGTGTGTGTGTGTGTGTGTGTGGGACCCAAGGTGGCGAACTTGGTGTAATTTGGATTTATGCCACATTCCTATGAATACACTTTGAGTTAACAAGCAAACTTAAAAATACTTCATTCTCCTGACATTTTTTCACTTATACATGACAGTCGCCATCATTTGTCAGTGCCATTATGGCAAATAAAACACCATGGTGTGTGTGTGTTACTTAGGGTCTGTCAGCAGCATACAAAACCTGTTTGTCCCTCCATGTAGCAACCCAGCAGCTGTCACATGCACAAATAGCTCCTAAAGTTCATTGATGTTTCGGCTCTCTGAGAAAGTTTCATGTCAGATTCTCCTTCATCCGAAGAGAACATACCATTCTAAATTTATGAAAAAGCACAAGTCTGAGGTTACGAAGTTTACGACAGCTGTGGTATGTAGCTCAGGGCTCTTCAATGTTATATGTGGCTTGAGAATGGTGTCGTGGTTGATAAATATTTCAACACAAGAAGCCTCTGTGTCCCTGTAAGGCTGAGATCAGATATTGACAGGAGAAAAAAAAATGTTTCTAGGTCTTCTCTCTTCTTACACGATAAAAATAATAAAGGCAGCGGGGTCCCTTAAGTAATGATAATAATAACACAATACTTTATTGATCCACAGTGGGAAATTCTCTTTACGCTAACACCTCGCCACAGGCCATCCCACGACCCCCCCGAGAGAAAGAAGAGTAAGAGAGACGAAGGAGCATCTTCTTCATCTCTGATAAGGCCTTAGATGACACCGCGGATGCTCAGCGTTCATTCACAGACATTTGACAGCTCTGAGTGCAGGAGAGAAAAGGGAAATGCGGCTCTTTGATTAGCTGTTTGGGGTGCGCGTGTGAAGCAAAGCGAGAAGTGACATAGATTTTCCGCAGCAAACGGAGCACAATTAGGCCACTCCGTGAAGTGGCATTATGAGAAACGCTGCATGGAAATGCTGTTTGTTCTGGCTGTAATTGCCGGGGTGTTTAATGTGATTGCAGCTATTTACTTTTCAGGTTTCATACCAACAGGGTGGCTCTGTGCGTCTGCATGTGCGGGTTACTGTTTTATTTGGGGGACGTAATGAAGATGCACTTTAGATTCACTTCAGACTCACAAATTGCTGCAAGGTGAGACTCGCGGGTTCGCTTCAGTAAGTTAGACATGTGAACTCATCCCATCTCTCAATTCATTTTGGCTCTCACGGAGAGAATGGTGCAGAACTCAATAATGACAATATGCAAAAAGCCCCAGAATCTAATTTCTGCTCTATCCATCTGAATTACAATGCCATCATTATTATTCCAATGTTGGAATTATACACTCCATCAGCTGGAATAAGCAGTTTTTTCCACCAGCGAGCTGTCTTTGTGTGCACATATTGCTCTTGTTGAAACTGTGTGTGTGTGTGTGTGTGTGTGTGTCCGTGTGTGTGGCATGTTTTTGAAGGGAAACACGCAAGCATGATCTTTCGCATATGCATGCGTGCTTTATCACATTAACAGGTTAATTTTTCAGGCCTACAGTAATTATACCAAGGTTATTGGCGTGTCAATAAAAAATATGCAGATTTGTCAACACAAAGGAGTAATTGCCAAATGTGCAAAAATGTGTGTGACATAAAATGAATGCTGAATACACTTAATGTGTCATAATCCTCTGGGAGAGACTTTAGATGTGTTTGGATGCCACCATTCATTTGAATAAAACCAAAAGTTGGACACTCACTGTTTCTGTCTATGGCCAGCTGTGCTCATATCAGGACAGTCACTGTAATTGTCAGCCATATCCGATTTGCATGTATAGTTACAAAAATGTCTCTCTTACATACTGACGTTCAATCAAAGACCATATTAAGGCTGCAAAAAAAATCATAGCATTAATTGACAGAGTATAAAGTTGAGCAATAGAGCCTTAATGTCCACCCCTCCTCTCTGTCCCATTCTAACCAGTCCACCCCTCCTCTCTATTCCACTCTAACCAGTCCACCCCTCCTCTCTGTCCCATTCTAACCAGTCCACCCCTCCTCTCTGTCCCATTCTAACCAGTCCACCCCTCCTCTCTATTCCACTCTAACCAGTCCACCCCTCCTCTCTGTCCCACTCTAACCAGTCCACCCCTCCTCTCTATCCCACTCTTACCAGTCCACGCCTCCTCTCTGTCCCACTCTAACCAGTCCACCCCTCCTCTCTATCCCACTCTTACCAGTCCACCCCTCCTCTCTGTCCCACTCTAACTAGTCCACCCCTCCTCTCTGTCCCACTCTAACCAGTCCACCCCTCCTCTCTGTCCCACTCTAACCAGTCCACCCCTCCTCTCTATCCCACTCTAACCAGTCCACCCCTCCTCTCTATCCCACTCTTACCAGTCCACCCCTCCTCTCTGTCCCACTCTAACTAGTCCACCCCTCCTCTCTGTCCCACTCTAACCAGTCCACCCCTCCTCTCTGTCCCACTCTAACCAGTCCACCCCTCCTCTCTATCCCACTCTAACCAGTCCACCCCTCCTCTCTATCCCACTCTAACCAGTCCACCCCTCCTCTCTGTCCCACTCTAACCAGTCCACCCCTCCTCTCTCTCCCACTCTAACCAGTCCACCCCTCCTCTCTGTCCCACTCTTACCAGTCCACCCCTCCTCTCTGTCCCACTCTAACCAGTCCACCCCTCCTCTCTGTCCCACTCTAACCAGTCCACCCCTCCTTTCTGTCCCACTCTAACCAGTCCACCCCTCCTCTCTCTCCCACTCTAACCAGTCCACCCCTCCTTTCTGTCCCACTCTAACCAGTCCACCCCTCCTCTCTGTCCCAGTGTGCTCCTCTAACCCCCCCTCCTCTAACACTTTGAGCTGAATTAAAACAGAAAATCTGAATTCATCTCACTGGTGGTAAAAAAGTTGGTAAAAAAACACAAGTCACCTGGAGGATTCCTCATTTACAGTATTTAACGTGCACCTGTTGATCACTCGGGGGTGTTTGATTTGGATCACTCAGCGTGCTGGTCGGGTGGTGCAGTAAATCCTTAATTAATTGAGGTAGATGCAACCTTTTTATTATTATTCTAAGGTACAATGATGCTAATCATAACCATACCCCATTAGATCCTTCATTTTACTACATTGATATACATATTTTTGTACCATTCACTAACTCTTCTTGCCAAAGAGTATTATTATTATAGGGTGTGTAAGACTTTATATAATGCTGGATTTTTAGCATCATGAGCAGTGCAGCTCTAAGGATGGTACTGTTTTGGTGACACTTTTCCTCTAGTGCCACCATCAGGTCAAACAGAAAGCTTACATATATACAAGTCTATTTCTGAAAGCTTAATTAATACTAATGATTTTTCCAAACCAGCAACACAGTTTATCTTTGTTATATCTCACTCATATTTGACTGATATTAATTCCAATCATGACAGGAGTGACTTCCCATGTGAGTACTCCTCTATCATGACTACAACCTCTCTGCCTGACAGCCTGCTCAGTGTTACATTCTTGCCCCTAGTGGTAAGGATTTAAGGATAGAAAATATGTCTCCAGTTTTATTTATCCATCCAGCAGTTTTATTGTATGCTGTGAAACAAGTATTGGAGTCTCACGAGGCCACCAGCTTGGCCGGGCCTTTATTTATTTTTCTTGTTTTCTTATTGTTGTGCTTTTAAAGCCGTCCCCAAATGAACAAAACTTCTTGCTGTCAGTTTTTATTAGCTTGGCTCTTCTGTAGTGAACTTTAAAACTCTATGTCCTTCAAGTGGATCTTCAATCTCTTCTCATAGTCAGATTTTTAATAGTCTGCCAGAGTCTAGTTTGCTTCCCACATTCTTCATTTAAATATGGAGTGCTCTAATGGCTTTCATGGATGAAAATGTTTCTGCTCAGAATGAAATACTGGGTCCAAGGGCTGAACTTCAGCTGAGGTTTGTATGTTAAAAGTCCAGGAAATTGGGTCACCATTGAGACCCTAATATATGCCGATCATACGGTGTTTTTGAACTTTTAAGAAAACAGCATAAATCTTGTGTAAGCATAAAGAAGTGCTTTGGGTCGAGAGCAGTGCGTATGATACTTTTAGAGGCGGTGATGGTGGTCCTGCTTTAAAGTCTTTAAAGAACCGTAAAAAGCATCTGGCTCTCAACGTGTTTTCATCCCGTAACCAAACGGGAGTGTAAACAACAAACACTCCCTTGAGTCGGTCCAGATTGTCAAAGAACTAAAAAAAAAAACGAGAGATGAGAGGATGCGAGTGGGGCCGACAGCCTGTACCGAAACTGTATGTAGCTTAATGCCACATCTGTCATTCATTTGGTGCTTTTATCCAGAGCATCTTGAGTGCATCCATTTAGTTCCCAGTGGGAAAGGAAGCTCTAAAGCCATGGTGCTAACAGCGGCACACTCTCTACCCATTACACCGGTGAAAACACTCTAGAAACGGTAAGTTTACAGTAAGCAAAAGAAAATACTCATATTTAGGAATTCTCTTTTGGTGTGAATCAGCCTGTAGGTGAGAAACCAAAACCAGCTGAACCAAACAATGTATTGTTTTATGCCATAAAACTTCTAAACAATTGTCATATATGTGAAATTTGACCTCTGTATTGAACCCATTTTAGGGGGCTGGAGCTACCCTAAATTGTTCCCAAGGCCCCACCCCCAAATACTTTGTTTTTTAATTCATTTTAATTTATTTTGTTCTTGATTTTCAGAATAATCTCATGCTGATGAAAGGGTATACAGAGTTTTGGATTATAGCGTCATAGTTAGTAGAAAGAATATACTTTAGAAAGACGCATTTCTGTAAACGCCTATTTGTCTTAAAGACACTGCATCCTCACTTTGCTGGAATAAATACAGAATAAGTACATACAAAATACAGTTATTTGGGTAAAGTTCATATTTATGTTGTTCTCCTGTGTCTCCTAGTGATGTCCCTGATTTAACCCATCAAAAAAGTGCCCTTAAGCAAGAGCATGTATGGTATATCCCCTCGCCTTTTCTGGCTGCTTAACTTTATCATTACTGTTGAGTGAAAACCTCTTATGTCCAAACTTTTTAAAACAACAACTGGTTTTTGCATTGATTTATTTAAAAATGCTAAAATGTGATAATATGCCGTGTTTCTGCTGCCCCCAAATGGTCAAAAACGGTTTTGTTGTTTGCAGTGTGAGGAACCAGTCATGGATGTTCTAGTTTTAAAGGGAGAACCAACTTGAGTGTAATTTCTGGGCATTTTTTCACAACCTATCTGAAAATAACATTAATTCCTAAATAATGCAATAAAGTATTACAATATCAATAAAATGTTAACTATACATCAGGAATGTCCCTCGAGTTTCCGATGAGGACGAGTACTTCTTGTTTATAACCATGTACACACAAAACGAATGGCATTACCATCAACCTGTGTGTAGCGCAAATTAGCATAGTGTTAGCATAGTAAAACACAAGAACCTACATGGTATTGGCATGTTAGCATTGTCACTGCGAGCGTGTTAGCATTAATCGTACCTTTAGTCTAACATGTTTTTGATTCTCTGCTCCCCCTATCTTTTACAGTGTGTTCATGTAAATCTAGTCTTCTATTCAATCTACTCTTTTTGCTTCTTCCTCCCCCTGTTTTGCACACAGTCTATAGCCAGAGGGCACAATCACACAAGCAGAGAGACAACCAGCAAGCTTATTAAACATGACACTTAGTGAGCACACCCAATGTTGGCGAAGGACATCGTTTCTGAGGTCTGTGTGCCAATTAGGAAAATCAGATCAATCATAGCAGTCAATGTGATCTCTCCCTCTCTGGTTCTCTGTTTTTTTCCTCCTCTCCTAATTTTGCCTCTCTATCTCCTCGAGTCGCCCTCGTTCCTGTCTCCCTTGGAAATACTTCTCAGCTACAGGCACCAGTACTGCTGCACACGATCACACCCAGCTTGCTACAAAATCACCAATAGACATTCTTTGTCTGCACAACTGCACATGCAACACACTCCAGCAAGCTATTCATCACAATTTAGCCACAGCATTAGACATTGAGGGACAATAACACCCTCTCTGGAATACCACCCAAAGCACAAACGGCTACACACTTCTCCTCCCATGACACTCATTTCCCCCTCCATTTGTTAACACACTCCCGCACTTTTTAATTCCCGCTAAGCTGTCTGTCATCTCTCTTTTTTTATTCTCCCTCAAAACTAGGCTGTGCCATTCAAGTGCATTTAAAGAGAAAATCAATGAGACTGGAAAAAATGCCCCAGAACGTTGTTATGGAACTATAATCCTTGTATTATGTGAGTAGATTACAAAATGTAGCTATAATGAGTTGAGTATTTGATCTATTTAAACATGTTTGTTGTTTTTTAAAGAAGATACATATTTCTGATTAGCTCTCTTTATTGGTGTTTTCAAAGTTATATGATCAGTCTGATTACAGCGACGCTAGGTAATGGTATGACTACATTTTTTTTTACATTTTTATGTTATGCACACCAAGCCTGCAGTGAGGATTAAGTATTTCTTTATTCAGGAAAATGTCAAAACGTAGCGTAATGTTATACCTCCCCAATAATTTAAAGGGAAATTTCTCCACCTTCTATGTGGATGTCCAATCAGTGGTGATGGCAGATATAGTCGACTGAAGAAATAAATTCCCCAGACAGAGGAAGCTGAGTTCTCCTGCTCGTGGAGCCGTCCCAGGTGGCTACATGAACCAGGATGTGTGACAAATCGAAAGATAATGCATTCATAGCCTGTTAATAATTTGGTGTGTAATTATGTTAAATATCTGTAATGAGGTTAAAAAGGTCATACATAATGTATACTAAGATGGACAAAAAACTAAACAATTGGGTTATATAACTACTTATTCTTTACACGTTATGTGTATTTAAGTGGTGATCAATAAGCTGAGATATATATGAACATTTCTGTCATCTTAACCTCGCATGATCCCTCTCCAACACCTTCTTTCTCATCAAGTCACTGATGGATTGCTACAGGAAAAGGCCTTCTTAAGGTCTTGTAAAAAGCTTGTTGAGAGGTGGTAATAGGCCTGCTAGACTGGTGATGATGAAAAAGAGAGATCTGCTCACAAAATCTAATTTCACAGCCAGTGACTAGAATGCTGTAGGCAAACACTTGTTTTGTGTGCATAAAGTATGAAAGTGCACTAGCACCACCCATTGACAAGCTGTGTACATATATTTAAACCATTAAAATGAATGTCTAAAAACATCTACACTGAATATCTATGCACAACAAATACTGTTCACATGATACTTCTAATAGTGAGCAATTTGATGGTTACAAAGAAAGGTTATTTAGAAGGTTAAATTTAACAATTAAATAGTGTAATTTCCCACATTCTGGTGCATTTTAACATGTTTTTGCTTGTGTGTATGTAGGAAAGCAGGAAAACATGGAGTGGATTCCTATTGCTGTGGGTATTCTCTTACTGATGAAGTGGAACGGACAAATTAGACCCGTCATGCACTAATATTTTAATGAAAAAAAAATGTATATATATGTATATACACTCAACAAAAATATAAACGCAACACTTTTGTTTTTGCTCCCATTTTTCATGAGATGGACTTAAAGATCTAAAATTCATTCCAGATACACAATATTACCATTTCTCTGAAACATTGTTCACAAATCTGTCTAAATGTGTGATAGTGAGCACTTCTGCTTTGCTGAGATAATCCATCCCACCTCACAGGTGTGCCACATCAAGATGCTGATCTGACATCATGATTAGTGCACAGGTGTGCCTTAGACTGTCCAAAGGCCACCCTGAAATGTGCATTTTTTTGCTTTATTGGGGGTCTGGGGACTCAAAACCAGTCAGTATCTGGTGTGACCACCATTTGCCTCATGCAGTGCAACACATCTTCTTTGCATAGAGTTTATCAGATTGTCAATTGTGGCCTGTGGAATGTTGGTCCACTCCTCTTCAATGGCTGTGCGAAGTTGCTGGATATTAGTGGGAACTGGTACACGCTGTCGTATACGCCGGTCAAGCACATCCCAAACATGCTCAATGGGTGACATGTCCGGTGAGTATGCTGGCCATGCAAGAAATGGGACATTTTCAGCTTCCAAGAATTGTGTACAGATCCTTGCAACATGGGGCCGTGCATTATCTTGCTGAAACATGAGGTGATGTTCATGGATGTATGGCACAACAATGGGCCTCAGGATCTCATCACGGTATCTCTGTGCATTCAAAATGCCATCAATAAAATGCACCTGTGTTCTTCGTCCATAACAGATGCCTGCCCATACCATAACCACACCACCACCATGGGCCACTCGATCCACAACATTGACATCAGCATAGCGCTCACCCACACGACGCCACACACGCTGTCTGCCATCTGCCCTGAACAATGTAAACCGAGATTCATCCGTGAAGAGAACACCTCTCCAACGTGCCAGACGCCATCGAATGTGAGCATTTGCCCACTCAAGTCTGTTACGGCGAGTTCTACAGTTTGTGCAGAAATTGTTTGGTTATGCAAACCAATTGTTTCAGCAGCTGCCTGAGTGGCTGGTCTCAGACGATCTTGGAGGTGAACCTGCTGGATGTGGAGGTCCTGGGCTGGTGTGGTTACACGTGGTCTGCGGTTGTGAGGCCGGTTGGATGTACTGCCATATTCTCTGAAACGCCTTTGGAGACGGCTTATGGTGGAGAAATGAACATTCAATGCATGAGCAACAGATCTGGTTGACATTCCTGCTGTCAGCATGCCAATTGCACGCTCCCTCAATGCTTGTGGCATCTGTGGCATTTTGCTGTGAGACAAAACTGCACATTTCAGGGTGGCCTTTTATTGTGGACAGTCTAAGGTACACCTGTGCACTAATCATGATGTCAGATCAGCATCTTGATGTGGCACACCTGTGAGGTGGGAGAGATTATCTCAGCAAAGCAGAAGTGCTCACTATCACACATTTAGACAGATTTGTGAACAATGTTTGAGAGAAATGGTAATATTGTGTATCTGGAATGAATTTTAGATCTTTAAGTCCATCTCATGAAAAATGGGAGCAAAAACAAAAGTGTTGCGTTTATATTTTTGTTGATTGTATATATATATAGCCTATATATATATATATATATATATATATATATAATATGGTAATATGTGGTGTGCATAACCCCAATCCAAACCCAACCCCAACCATAACCCCAATTATGACATTTCTTCTTATATCTCTGGAACGGAGGATCGTAGAGACTCTGGAGTATGTGGCGTCTGACCTAATTCTACCCTTCTGAACACACCCATGTCGCTACAACTTACCATTCCGGAGATACAGCCAAAATAAAAATGGAAGTAACCCTAACCCTAACCCTAACCCCAACTCTAACCCTAACCCCTTTACCCTGTGGAACCAGCTGTCATGGTGAGTGGGTGTCTCCTGGCAGCTTTAAACGCTGGTCCGAGACCTGTAGAACCATCTGGCACAGTGAGTGGGTGTCTAAGGAGTTTTAAACGCTGCTCCAAGGCCAGTCGAGCCAGCTGGCAAGGTGAGCGGGTGTCTGCTGGGAGTTTTAAACACTGGTCCAAGACCTAACCCCAACCCCCTAAACCTGTAGAACCAACTGTCATGGTGAGCGGGTGTCTGCTGGCAGTTTTAAACGCTGGTCTGAGGCCTGTAGAACCAGCTGGCACTGTGAGTGGTTGGCAGTTTTAAATCCTGGTCCAGGACCTAACCATAACCCTAACCCCCTAACCCTGTAGAACTAGCTGTCATGGTGAGTGGGTGTCTGCTGGGAGTTTTCAACACTGACGACGAGCGCCGACCTAACCCTAACCTTAAACCCCAACCCTAATCCATTCATTCTGATTGGACAACAGTTTTTTGCTTATATCTCAGGAACGGAAGGTCGTAGAGACTTGGGAGTGGGTGGCGTCTGACCTAATTCGACCCTTCCGCCAGTCCCAACCCCGTGTCTGTACGACTCACCGTTGCGGAGATACCTAACACTAACCCTACTATGTTGAAAAAAAAAATAATGAAAAAGGCATAGTTATCATAAAAAAACGTTGTAGGATAGTATGTAAAAAAAAAAAATTTGTAATGAAAAAAGTCAGAGTAAAGTATGTCGAAAAAAGCTGTGAAAATTCATATAGTACGTTGAAAAAAGTCAGGAAACAATTAATCGAATAGTATGTAAAAAAAAAAAAAAAAGTCATGAAAAAAGTCATCGTAAACTATGTCAAAAAAGTCACGAAAAAGGTCAGTATAATTTGTCAAAAAAGACATAGTATGCTATAAATTTATGTCATAAAATGGCATCAATATGTGATATTATATACATATAAATTTAATTTTTAAAAGGTCTGTAATGTATGCCATGGTATAGGATGCCATAAAACTGTCAAACAGTCTTGGTATAATAACATAATGATGCCCTCAAAAGTTTTAACATAGTGTACCATTAACAATATCGTAGAATAGTATGTAATAAAAATGGTCATGAAAAACTCATAGTACACTATGCCATACAAATATACTATTCTATCCCCAAAAATGTTACACAGTACTAAAGTATGCCGTAGTGTGATAGATGGTGATAAATAGTATGCCATTAAACAGTTAATAAAAGCACTTTTCTAGCTAACACTCATGCTACATTCAGTCACTTTTACCTGTTCACACACACATTCATACACTGATGGCAGAGGAGCCGACAGGATCTAACTTCTGATTGGAGGACGACTCGTTCTATCTCTGAGCCACAGCCGCCCCTAGGTGTATAGGTATTTTATATTATGCCATGAAAATGTCATTATATAGTATGCCATAAAAAATTAAAATTAAAGTCATAACATAGTATGTGATAGATCATACTATTCTAAGCCCCATTCCAAATGTCATAATAAAGTCAAAGTGTAGTTTGACTTAAATAATGTAGTACTATACTCAAACAGCTGTAGACACAACTCATGTTAAGTTGCGATTCTCACTTTCGTCCAGTAGATGGCGCCACCGTTCAGAGAAAAAATTCCAAATGAACTTTTACTATTATCGCCAAAATTAAATTGGCAGCCAGTGTGGTTCAGTCACCTGTAACCAAAAGTAATTGGCACAAATATCGTGTACGTGTAATTGAACTGCCACCCCTACGAGTTCCAGATGAATATTATTTAGACCTTTTCATATATTCTAAACAATTTTGGCCATGAATCCAAAACATAGTTAGAGAAACCTGAAAAACACAAACTTTTATTTGCCCAGCTAAGAAACGGATACAAAACAGAGACACGCCGGAACCAATTTAGCCAGACCCACAACTTATTTCATGTTAGTGTCTGAGGGCTGACAAAGCATTTCCATAGATGGGTTGTACATATATAAATATGAAGTCCAGTCTTGATTTTTAAAGGTGTGGTAGGATGTGGGTCGTGCAGACCACAGGTGTGTCATCTTGAAGTCTCTCCGGGGACAGACGTGTAGCACATCCAGGATCCAGCAGCTTTATAGAGAAGACCAGCAACCAGCACAGACCAAACCTGGAAAATAATCAATAATACAATGATTAGACACCGTTCACTCTGGAATAAATGTAATTTTAAAAGCAAAATTAACACAAAGACAATATTATTTTTTTTAACCCTTATGACTAAGGCAATACTGGGAAACAGGTGGTGTTACATAATAAGGCCTCCGTATTATAAGTAACAACAGCAGAGCTCGGTCGAAATCTATGTTCTGGTATTTAACTGGTTGGTTTCTCTACAAATATCAAAGCAGTCTAGTCAATTAACCACATGTTGCAACACAAACTCCTCGTTACCATTCAAGCCAGATCCAGCTTCTTCTGAGTTTCTGACAGTTTATCCTGGAGCCGTTTCTTCCTCCAGTCCAGAAACTTCCTCCGCATCCTGTTCGCCTGCCACCCCGCCACGAAGCCGGCGGCGAAGGAGACCACGACGGCGACTTGTAGTGTCCTCTCCGAGACCTCGGCCATGTTCACCTCTGGCCGGCAGATGCTTTCGAACGAGCCGAAAAGTGCATCAAAATCATTACCGGAAGTAAACGCATACAGGAAGTGGATCGGTTTATACTCACGCGATAGTAACGGCAGCGTTAATCTCGCACGTTTCAAAATAAAGGTCCCGGAAGCAGACTCGAGTTCGTGGTTAATGTCCAAACTAGAAGTAAATACATAATAATAATAATAATAATAATAATAATAATAATAATAATAATAATAATGATAATAATAATGATAATAATAATGATAATAATGATGATAATAATGATAATAATGATGATAATAATAATAATAATAATAATAATAATAATAATAATAATAATAATAATAATAATAATAATAATAATAAAGTCTTCATTGAACATGAATGTTTATTTTCTCTGGAAAACGTATTCTTTAAAAAACATTCTATTCGAAAGAAGGAAAGAAGTCAAAATTGATTCACCGTAATATGGGCCACAAGCAAAGATGGTAGGTCAAAAGCCTGATACAAATTTGTGGATTTGTAAATTTCTAGTTTTGGGAAACAGCTCCTGTGCAACACAATAAGCGCATTTCCTGCGAATCGAAAGAAAATGAAAGTTGAATGCAACCAGTTGCTACCTCGGGCTCAAGACAGCCATGGAATACATAATTCATACACACATACATGCTGTACTCAGATTAATGGGGCACACTGACTTGAACCAATTTAAACAAAACACATGGAACACAAACAATTAAAGTGAGTAAAGCTGCTATACAATATTAAAAAAAAAACATTGTATTTAACCACAAGTTGTACAAGTTTGTCATATACTGCATGTGACTGGTCATGAATGTGTATACATGTTGTTTGTACAGCTTGATGCGACAAAACTTGCCAAAACGTTAATATTAATGCTGTTTTACTTATAGTTTGGAGATGAAACTCAGAGGCATTTCAATTCAAAATGACTGAAGAGGTATTGCAGTGAGAAGAATGTAAACTCAAGCACTATCTGGAAGTCACACGGAGATAGTGATGAAGTGCAGGAGGAGAGCGATTAAATTCTGAAGTGCTGTTGCTGTAGTGGCGTTATCAGTGAGCACCAAGTTGTACTGTGTGAGTTTGCTACAAGTTGCTTTCTTTCACACCACGTCAGTGCAAAAACAATGAACAATTCATGAGAATGTGGTTGAAAAAGCCCAGAGTATGTCTTTGTCTCCGTTCCTTCCTGTCACTGTGAGCGCCGCATCATTATAAGCACCACCGATTGGAGCGACGCTGTTGTACTGTGCTGTGGTTTGTGGTAAAAAAAAAAAAAAAAAAAGATCATGTTAAAACATCCCTTTGTTACACTTTCCATGAGTGTTAGATACATCAACTGTTTCTAATCAGTTTACGACAAACCTAAGTACCAAAACAGTTATATTAAAAACTGCAGCAGCATTGTGCCTCAACAACTTCTTAAAAGTTGAAATATGATATTGAGGTAAAGCACCATACACGTTTGATAGGCTCCCTGTCTCCGTAGGTCTTCAGAGGTGTTAATCGGGGGCCATGATTAAGATCTGCACAAATGCATGAGAGTCGACGGGTCACGCTTCAATATACAGTAGCTGCCATCTTCTTCGTGGAGCTGAACTATTTACAAATCGAAATCCAGATACCCAGCAACAATGATGGAAAATAAAATCATTACTTCAGGTGCAAATAGTCTTAATATGTACAGTCCAGTTTGTGAACGGAAAATCCAGATCCGAATGCGTTTGAGAGACTCAGTGGTACAGTTTTGTGAACGGCGATCGGGGTTTTTTGTCTCCTCCAGCGAATCACGACCGATTCTGTTTGAGCCTGTCGATGTGGTAACAGAGTTTAAGTGCAGGTCCGAGCTTCAGTCCCAGATACTTCATCATCATCTCGCTTTTCAGCAAGAGCAGGGCGCCTCCGTCTATCTCCTGAAACACATCACAGAACCGCGTGACTGAGTCTTGTAGCGATGAGAAACAAAAGGCGGTTACGTTAAATATAACAATCCGTACTGTGATATTAAGCTCGGTTCCAACATTTAGCATTTGCTTTTGGTTCAATATAACGTAGCCTGGACTCACATGCTTCCTGAATGCATCAGCGTGGGGTCCCAGGGCTTGGGGGTCAGATTCTTTGATGAACCAGACGACCTCCTCAACACCCCAGCTGGACGGGTTCTTACCGGGAGGACGCTTGTAGTCTCCAGAGTCGGGCATCTGACTGTAAGCTAGGTAACACAGGGAAACAGTTGGAATGAAGATGATGTCATGCTATATAATGTCCCAAAAATAAAATAGCATTATATGTCATTAAGAGTGTCCATAATATGGTATGACATAAAAAAAAATAACATGAAGTTGTATTCCATAGGAAATTCCATAATATCATAAAATTCCATAGTACAGTATGTCATAAAAAGGTCATACAAATGTAGTACGTTATAAGTCATTGTATAGTATGTCATGAAAAATTCCATAACATAGTGTGCCATATAAATTTCATACAAAGTCATAATATGGTATGCCATAATAATGTCATGCTATATTATTATATAGAGTGTCATAAAATCTGTCAATATGTGGTATTTAATTCATAAAAATGTCATAATAGTGTCATTATGTGTCAACAATGTCATAGTATTGTATATCCCCAAAAATGTCATGGTATATTATGTCATTAATACATAATAAAAATATTTCATAGTTTAGTATGTCATAAAATGTCATACAATAGTATGTCATTTAAGTTTCATGAAGTGGTAATGTATATTGTTTAATTATTGTTTAATTATTAATTATTGTTTAAAGTAACAAACATTATGATACAAATGTCAGAAGAAAAATCACAATAAAGTATGCCATTAAAAATATATATATTATAATATGTCACCCAAATGTCATAGTATAACATGCCATCATCATATTAAGTCATTAAGAGCACATCAGCACAGACCCTCACTGTCTGCCAATCAGGCAGATACGTGAAAACACCACAAGGTCATGCTTTGTGCTTTGCTGATTAAAAGACGTGAGCAAAAGCAAAAAAGCCAAAAAAAAAACAAAAAAAAACACACAGGCTCACCATTCCTGTTAACTTCCTGGAAGCTCCCTGGACTGGACGCTTGTCTGCACAAACCCATCGGGGTGGAGCAACTGCTGCCACGGTAACCATAGGAGTGCTTCGGCGGGTACTGGGACGTCATGACGTTGAAGGCGGAGTCGCTGGGATCCACGGCGTACCGCTTGGAGTCCACGGGCGGGTCACACAGGAAGTCATCGGGAACCGACGTCTCGGCTGGAAGAGGGATGACATGGGAAACGTTTTTTGTTCCAGATCAATATGACATCTGCAACCAAGCGTACTACATTAAACAGCAGTTCCATTCTTTCCCCATGTGCTTGCAAGTTAAATGAATGCAGCTGTGCTGTAAACGTGCGGACGTGAAACGGCCTAAAGGTTATGTCTGTAATCCCGTTGAATCTGCTCCCCTCTGAACCCAACCGTTTTCCGCGCTTGTCAATAATGCAGATGCCTGCTGGTTATACCAGCGCCGGGCGGTTATGGATTCACCTGATGACAGATTTAGAAGATGGAAATGTCCACTGAGAGGTTTTTCTGAATTGCCTCCACAAAAAAAAAGGTCAAACGTATTTCATTGTGTTCTTAAAAATCAATTATGTGATAAAAATCTGCACATTTTCCTACAATACAAGCTTAATATGCTAATACTTGAAATATACACACACACACACACATAGGACACATATATATATATATATATATATATATATCCCTTCCTATTATCTTACACTCTGTGGCCTCTGTTGATGCTTTTAAAATGCAGATGAAAACTCACCTGTTTGAACTGGCTTTTGTCTCGTGTTTGTAATTCTCTGTATTCAATATTTTTTATTTATTTTTATTTTATTATTATTTTTCTAATATTCTTTGCCTGCTCACTTTACTGTTTGAGTCTTATTTCAAACATTTTTATCACATGAAGCACATGTGTTATTATTATTATTATTATTATTATTATTATTATTATTATTATTATTATTTTACACACACAGTATATTTAATTGTCAGCATATAGAATTTATCCCTCTTTTGCATCAGTTTTCTTTTACCTTTAAAACCTAAAACTATGTAAAGTATTAGGATGACTAAAGTAGTATAGAAGATAACTAAATGTATGTTTTAATAAATAAATATAGTGTACAATGTGACAAAACGATCAGTCTTTGAAAGGAAATATACGCTGCTTAGACAGTATGTTAAAAAGAAAAGAAATCCTTAAAATACAGGGACTATTGTTGAAATGCTTCTCCATTCCTCCAGACAAATGATTTACATATCTGTTTGGGTGGTGCACCGCAGGGAGCACACTGACTTGTATTAATATGTTTTTTGTGTGTGTGTGTGTGTGTGTGTGTGTGTGCTTCGCTTCTGAACGTCTACAGTCTGACATCAAACACTTTTTCACGATTTGCAAGAACAAAGAGCAAACCGCTGGTTCTTGACACATGAGATTCCCATTCCCACCTCAAATACACTAAAGGCAGTCTTTAAATATTTGCTTATTCAGAGCAGGATAGACCGAGGGAGGGAAAAAAGGAAAAGAGAGAGAGAGAGAAAATGAAAGCGCGACAGAAAGAATGGCTGTGTGAAAGAAATTCAAAATGTCTGATTTCCTCCAGAGCCTAAGCAAGGTGGGAAAACCTCGGCGGGCGGATTAAAAGGGAATGAAAAATAACATATGTTATTATAGTTTATACGCTCGAAGGAGTTTCTTTCTCATTCTAATGTATGTCAACAAACACGGTGAACCCGTAGACACGAGCCATCTGTGTATTTTAGAGCAGGAAGAAGAAACGACACCACACCGACGAGTCACACTCTGGATGAAAAGGATACAAAAATAAAAAAAGCAGAAATATCAGGAGCCCTTTCCTCATGCAGAACCAGGTCTGGAGGCTTTCAAAAAATCATGAGACCTTGAGACTTGCATTGACCCCCTTATGAATTCTTAACATTAAAAGTATTTCCCTCTATACACACCCGTTATCAATAATGAGGATGTTACCGGACAGAAGAGCGTAAAGAGGTTAAGATGTCTGCGAGTTACCTGAGAGGACTTGTGGCGTGGCAGAGTGGGGGACGATGGCAGCATCCTGTGGGATGGAGCCCATCTCGGGTCCTGGTGTGCTGCTGGGCGGAGGGTTCGTGAGTGGGGACATCACCATCCGGGGCTTCAGCTAAACGAAGGCAAACACAGCTTTCACGTTTTTTTTAAATTCTCATTACACGTTAGAAAACAACATTTCAGCTCCGATTCTTACGGCTAGCTGGGGAAGAAATGCAATGATTGGCCAACAGGTGGCGCCACAGTGTCTGTGGTAGCAAGTACAGCTGACGCTAACAACAATTTTAAAGGTGCTGTTCATTTTTTTTTTTTTTTTTTACTATTAATATAGTTTTAGAAAATTTCACACACTTATGGGTGTGAATTCTGACCCATTGGTGGCGCTAGATTAAAAGTCAGGGGACTACTGACTACTAAAACCTATTCCATCACTAACTACTATTAGGAAAGGTACACTGACAACAAACGCGCAGCACATTTTTCACGTGATGCTATTGCATACAAAGTCAATGCAAGGTTGGCAATGATTCAATGCAAATGACAATGATGATATTTATGCCTAAATTACGTTCTATTGAGTGTCGATGGAGAAGCTACGGTGTTAGCATATAGCCTAGCTCCGATCGATCCAGACTCCATTCAGAAAACAAGCATTTTAAAAGTTGCCTTCTTACCCTCTTGCAGACAGACCTAACAAACCACTACTTTTTACAAATTGTCGCCATTATGTCGTTATTTCTGCATTCTTTTATGTAGTTTACTGCAATTAAATCAAATTACATTGTTTGTTTTGGGACACTGTTTGATTACCCGACATATCAGGGACTTCCACAACATGAGCAGAGCATCAAGAGCGGTGATTTCAGCAACGATGGATCAAACATTGTTGGTGTCTAGACCCCACCCCTCCCCCCAGCCGCCCACGCCTCTCCCACACATCTGCCACCAGTGACACAAATCAACTTAGGACCAGTGATGCCAGGCATATGAAAGCACCAGCTTAAGACAAAATGAAGATTTGACTGACCTTAAAGCCAGGTTTCCTGCCTCTCTTCTTCGGGACCTTGAGAGGCGACAGAGGCTCCACGTAGTGACTCTGGAACTCCAGCTTACGGATCGGAGGGCGGCCTCTCTTCCTGCCAGGTACCTTACCTGGGGGCCCCGCTGTAAACTGGGGGCCGAGGCTGGGAGTCTGCATCTCTGAGCCGGCAGACAAGGTACTCATCAGACCTGGGGGAGACGGAGAGATTCTTAAATGTAATTTCGAAGAAACAGGAAGTGGCAGCTTTAAACTGCACGCACCACCGCCTCGGCTCCTAAGTGGAGCGGAAGCTTAGACGTACATGTGAGACTACCCCCTCTACACACACACACACACGCACACACACACACACACACACACACACACACACACAGAGAGAGAGAGAGAGAGAAACTATAGGAACTAGTAGAAACAAATCCACATACAGCTCTCTACTCCATCACACCCCTCCCCCAACTGCAGAGATTGCAATAAATATCATTACTGCACAGAGAGACAAAGACACACACACACACACACACACACACACACACACACACACACACACGGGAAGTGAAAGCAAAGCACATATACCCACAACACCCACATGATTAAACGCAATCAAAGTGCACATTCATTCACACACACACACACACACACACACACACACAGTGTTTCTAGTGTTGGTACCACATGGCCCTGACTTTCACAATACATTCCTCTCTCAATCTCCCTCTCTCTCTCTCTCTCTCTCTCTCTCTCTCTCTCTCTCTCTCTCTCTCTCTCTCTCTCTCTCTCTCTCTCTCTCTCTCCAGTTTCATTCATGCAACACATTCGTTTACCTGAAACAGCCTTTGAATCTGACGCTAAGTCACTCCGGGCTAATTGCGTTTTTTTGTTGTTGCATTGGCTGATGATCTACTAATGAGCTGTCACACTAGCTATTCATCTTTTATTTCTGATAACTGAATAACATCGTACAAAACCGGCGTCATTGCGGTGCAGAGAGAGAGAGAGAATAAAAAAAACCCTTCCTTGGGATGACAAAGTATTTGTCATTGCAAAAAGAGGAAACGCAGACAGACGGGGCATGTGGACATATCTCAGACCAAACCCCATACAAAAAAAAATATCAAATCATAATTAGCACAAGATAATCATTGTGAAGATTGCCTACCATGCACACGGCCGCCTGGTAATAGCTGTGTGTGTGGCGCTCCGCTCCAGCAGCAGGTTTCCTGAATAATCCCCCCGATGGCTCTCCGACAGCCTCTTCTCTCCTGCTACACTGTCAAGACGCCGGCAACTCTGCGTGCGTCTCTTCCTCAATCTCCGGCCAGCCTTCCTCCGAAAACAACCCCCTCCTCCTCCTCCTCCTCCCCTTCTCTTCTACCCTAACCCCCATCCTCTGTGTCCCCTTTCAGTCGTCATAGCAACACGCCTCTAACATCCCGCGGCTGCCGGCAGACGTGCAGGGGGGTGGGGTGGTCGGGTGGTGGGTTGGGGGGGACTGTAATGTAATTACAGTTGCCACAGCTCAGGGTTTTTTTTCTTTTCTGTCTTCAAAAAAGGCTTAGAGCGGGTGACGAGGGATTCACGCTGCGCAGTGTTTTTCCGGCTACAAGCGCTCGGGTTCCACGCGGTAATCTGTCCTCAAATTATTTCTGAAGAAATTCCAATTTCTGAACCGGAATTTTAATTTACATTTTCTTTTTTTACAAAACATACAAATGAATGGCATCTTTTAATTGCTCTTCCATGCTTGAACTTTTCCTCGTGCAGCCGGGCTTTTTCTGGTTGAAGAGATCAATTTCTCTGTAAACATCAAAAGGTTTCTAGCAGAAGCCCTCGCGGATTACCCTGCTGCGTTCGCTTGTGATAAAAGATCATATTGCTGTCAAAGCTCACAGCCTTCCTCATATTTATAGACTCCCTCTGCCTTTTGTGTCAGCCCGTGTGTGTGCTGCTTTTGTTTTTATCTATAATAAAACAATCTGCACATGGAAACAAAAAAAGAACAGCCAAAGGCGATGGGGGGGGGGGGGG
>NC_139927.1:6894321-7006821 GCF_963514095.1 Eutrigla gurnardus
TTTATAATCATTGATGAAAAAACAACAAATCCTCCCATTTGAGAAGCCGCAAGCGGTGAATTTATGGAGTTTTTTGTTTAAAAAAGGCGATTTGAATGATTTATTTCCAACTGTCGATGGACTAATTGATTAATTGAATACTTATTTCTGCTCTAAATGAGTCACATCTGACAAAATGTCCCCCCCGTCTGCCAGAATGAAGATGATGCTCCTTATTCGAGTTGGAATTTTGGACAAAAACAAGTAAATCCTCCTAAATTTGAGTGGTGCAGCTGTTTATGAGAGTGTACTTGCAACATGACCTTCATCTGCACAACACTCCTGAAGCTCCTTTAGTTCATTTTATACAGTCACTGTGAAAGGACCGATTATGTCCCACCTTATATACTGACCTCTGCAATTCAGAGCTGACCGTCTTTTCTTTATGAAAAAGCTTTCACCAATTTTGCCTTTCAAAAGGGGGGACGGAGGCCCAAAACAAAATGTGCAATGTCCTTGTGGTTTGTGCCATAACAGCAACAACTGTAGGCTACCCCGCAATTTGTTTTTACAAGACAACAGTACTTCATTAGGAGAATAAGCAATTAAAGTCACCAGATTCAGCACCATCTGAAACTAGAAGACAGCAGAGTGGACTTTAGACTTCACAGACCTTCCCCACAAATTGTGACATTAAACCACAGGGTTTCCAGGGGGAAGCCCTGAGGAGTTAAATTAAAAGGTAAAAATAGAGGACAACGTGGGGATTGAACAAACAAAGTTATCGGCAAAACAGGATTAGCAACTTGGTCGTTTTTTTCGCCGTTTCAATTAACGTTTGCGGGCACAAGCTTTATGGGTGCGAGCGGGAAAAGCTCACAAACATTGGGATGGAGAAAACTTTCGTTTCGTTTAACAGCTTCATGAACAAAGTTATTTCTTATAGTTCATCAATTTCACATTCAAAGTTTCAAGTTAAAAAAAAAACTTTCCAACTGTACCAAGTCGATACGACCTTCCGGCGACAAGGATCACTAGACACACCCCCCTTAAATTGTCCCACCCCCATTTTTTTTATTTTTTTTGACAACTCATTTTATACAGAGGTGTGCCGTGTGCAACAATCATACACACGTTATGATGAGAGTGACGGTGTCTACGGTTCATTACCTATCTCGATGCGTCGGTTCGATGGCGGGAATCCATGCCTCCAGCGCGCACCGGCGGGAACACCGGGGGAACTCTGGGTCAGCCCGGGTTCCTCCTCTGCAGTCGGGGCAGGGAAAACGAGCGAGCACCGCGGGCTGGTCTGGAGTCTGCGGGGCGGGAAGCAGGAGCCGCAGTTCGTCCTTTCCACCGCTGCCCGGGGGCGTTGGGCGGGAGTTGTGTCGGCCTCGAGGCTGCACGCTGCCGGGGGGGGGGGACGTGTGAGTGAACGGTTGACCGGCTGAATTCCCGCTATGTGTGGCTTTAAAGCTGCAGCTCATTTACCTGCCCTGGTTCAGACTGAGAGACAGCTCGGTAAATAAACGAGGAGCACTCACACTGAAGAGGTTCAGCCCCCTTTTGAGAACCTAGAATATGTTTGAGTAAAAAATAATTAACCATTTATTGTTATTTGTATTCACTCTATTTGCTTGATATTACATTGCGGTGTGTAAACTGTTTAAAATTCTGTTTATATATATAAAAAAAAGTTTCAGGAGAGGTTAGACACACCACAATGTAATTTCAAGCAAATAGAGTGAAACAGATACACAATATGCAGGGTATTCACCCATTCATGATGCTAGCTTGAGAAACCAACACCAAATTTGCTTAACTTACTGACAGGAAGTCCCCACAATCTACTAGAAGAACAAACTACTCACTACTACTCACCAACAAGACAGAAATGAGCACAACCTGACCATAATGAAGTAAAATTAAAAGACAGCAACACAGCAGGAGCCACCTAGTTGATAATGTGGAGGTTAATAATTAATTTACCAAGATAATAAAATGTTGGAAAGGCATCTCATTTAAAAGATTTTATTTGAAATGATTTTAAATACAAATAATATATTTTTTCCATTTACAATGACAGTTCCTTTGTAAACAAAAGTGGCAGATAGATAGTCATTGGGTAGTTTGTCCAAACTCCGGCGGCCCGCTGGCCAGTCGCCTGGACAAGGTCTGCCATGGGAGAGATGGTGTCGTATTTAACCTCACTGCAGTGTTTTCTTCTTTTTCCCCCCCCCACACAGCGTGAATCACTGATGCTACATTCTATTGCAGAGCGATAAATACTCAGAGTACAATATTACCTGCTTTGAACGCAATTAGAGTATGGTGAGCGTGAGTGTATGTGGTGTCCGGAGAGAGCGCCCACAGATGTTACCTTGATCTCTCCCACTGTAACAGAACACACTGGATAATAAAAAAAAATGTTGAGTGCGGATATTCGTGGTGAAAGATTAGTCATTTCTTTTAAACAAGTCATAGACATTCAGCAGGAACCCACCGGAGCGACACAGGGAAAGCTCTGGTTTTCGTTCTTTTTCTATACTTGAGATGTGAAAACCGCGGTTAGATCGGAACAAAACAAGACAATGTGTTACATTTGTTATTAAAAAATAATAATTATGATTTTGTTTTCTTGGTTAACCCGAAAAACAAACATCCTTGAAGGAGATATGGAGGGGAAAAAATAAACTCCTAAAATGGTTTTAATTGCAAAAAAACGGAGTTGGGTCTGCTTTCATGACTAAAGATACAAGGTGCTGGACAGAGTATTCTTCGTCGTACACTAAAAGTTACCGTCAACAGGATTTCGTTCGACCCTTTTCAGATCATGAGCGTGTCAGGGAGCTCATACTCCGGCCGGTCACATGTCACAGACGGCCGCACTTATTAAGAGGCTTTGTCGTGGCAAAATCAGTGATATGTATTCCAAAACTGAGCAGCTATAGGTTACTATGAAGATACTAACTAACCCGAAAGAAGAAGAAAAAGAAAAAAACACTGTTACAAAACACAAAAAAAAACTGTTTCTGATCTACCAAGAACCGCTGGTGCAAAGCACCCAGGGACTTGAATGTTGTGGTATTTCAGTTGGATTCATAAGGCCTTTTTCGGACAATGAGTATACACTGGAATGTGCTACAATTGGAAAAGGATAGGAAAGGAAAGGATGAAGAGAAAGGAAGTCACTTCTCTGAAAAGCCACATGTATGTCTACATATATATTTATATATATATCAGTATCTGAGCCCCTTAAAAAGATTGAAAATTCATAACTTGTATGTAGTGTATGGACACTAAAAGTACTCAATTATTGAAACAAATCTTAACACTGCAAGTTTTCCCATTTCCCCCGTTACAGTTGAGGTCGATTCATTTCAAGATCCACCTGCTTTCGTCATCGTTTCAGGAAAAAAACACCTATGATGTGGATCGCAGGGGCAGAACAGGCATCATGAACGGAACTGACTGGAGGTCGGTGTCTATCTGCCGACATCTCCTTAAACATACAGTGAGCACAAGTACACACAAAGTGACTGGCTGGTTTGACAGCGAACAAATTAAATGACAAAAAAAACTGACGAGACGCCCCCCATGCCATGAAAGGAGGAAACGTCCCAATGGTTGATGTGATCCCCGACGAGGGCTAAAGCTCACACTTCTGCAGTTTTAAGGGTACAATAGAAAGTATCATTGGTGTGAAAAAACATCTGTGTTGAGTGATTTTTAAAATTAGGAGCGAGAGCAATGTCCTGAATCCATACAGAGGTCATGTGTTATTCTTGTTGTTAATTTTGCAAACTGAATTAGCTGTTATACATCCCCCCCCCCCCCCCCCCCCCCCTCTGCCCCTCGAGAAAAGAGCCCAGGTAATAGGTCCTCCAGTCCACAGTGTGTCAATCTTTCATACCTGTACAAACACATATAAGGTTACAAACACACACACACACCATCCACTCACACTCATGTGCAAACCCACTCACACACGCGGGTCTGGGTAAGTATTCACAGAATTCTCTTCCGCTATAAGTAACGGAAAGTGAATGAACAAGTCTCTGTAGAAAAGAGGAGAAACGGTGGTGGCGGTGGGGGGGGGGGGGGATCACGGTCCGTGTGACGAAAAAAATGGAGTAGAAGGAGGAGGTCTGATTATAAACCGTCCCGGTGCTGCTCTGTGTGTCTGGTGCGTGTGGCGGGGCACAGCTATGCTGCTCCTCCTTTGCTGCTCTTGGGTGCTGTGGTGGGGTGGGGGAGGGGGGGTCAGGAGTGGGTGGCCTGTCCATCGGGAGTGGGGGGAGGGGGGGACTCAGCGTGTGTGCATGTGGGCGTGTAACCGCATTCAGTCGTTGTCCTCGTCGTCGTCCTCGCTCTCCTCAATGCCGTCGCTGTCCTCCTGCTCCTCGTCCTCCTCCTCCGTGTCGGGGATGTCCCACTGCGGGTGGTTGTCCAGCATGGCCTTAGCCTCGTGGACCTCCAGCTGGGATGAGCACAAGGTGACAAGGTTTTAGCGCGTGGAACTTCTACGTTTTGACAATTTACAGCTGTGGCGTGAAGTCATACGGCATACGCTACTGTATCCCGACCAAGACGAGTACTACAACACCGGTCCAGACTGCAACTCAACCTCATTTTATGAATAATAAACGACCGGGTAGAAAAGGACAAAAAAGTCCAACCAAGAACCAAACCAATTAGGTGTAAAAGCCCCTAACTATTTTGATTTTAAAAAAGAGGGACGAGCGAGGCCCGAAAAAAAAAAAAATCTGGCTTTGCTGCCATCTAGCGATTGACATTAACATGTCTGGAACTGCAGTGCATGTGATTGGAAAAAGAGAAAATAATAATAAAAAAAATGAAAATATCATGATATAATTGGTGGAAATGCACATCATTTAAGTTCTGAATTGTGTTCTGAAAGGGTTAAGATGAATTCTCATTATGTCTGAAACTCAACAGCACACATAAAGCGCAGCCATCTTAATGTCTATCAGGTGTTAGAGCAATTACAATTCAAGCTCTGTTAGGCTCGTAACAGATCCCATAAAGCCCAACTCCTTGGCAGCAATTAACACCATTGTTCAACGAGCTGCTGGTGCTGGTTTTGGCTGTGGCGAGTGAGTCTATTGTCTCAGCCGACTTCCTCCAAGCAATCATGCATGCACACACACAGACAGAGAGACAGAGAGAGAGAGAGAGAGAGAGAGAGAGAGAGAGAGAGAGAGAGAGAGAGAGAGAAAGAGAGCTTTCGGTTCACCTTGAGTGGTTTGATCTGGTCCAGTCCCAGGTAGGAATCAGAACGAAGGATGACGGAATATTGGTAATTGCCCGTTTTGGAAGGGGCTGGAAACTTCAGCTCCACCTGGGGGACAACACACACACACACACACACACGCACACATATCCAAACAGACATCTGTCAAATCTAATCACAGGAGCACTCAAGGTGCAATGACTGAGAGCATGATTGCACACTGCATGAAATACAGCGTTAACCGTAAAGCATTTCACCTGGACTCTTACCGCTACTGTCAAAATAAAATAGCGACCACATGAAGAAACAACATGGCTATCAAGAGAGGGTTGAGGAGGTTTGCCTTCGCTGCACAGATTTTAAAGTCATCCGAGGCCAACTTAATAAATAACACAGATTTGACATGACGACGGGGGTCCAACTGTAAATATTAAGACCAGCATTACCTCAGGCTATGATTACCATGTGGTGCAATCACATATGCCAAACCTCTAATTATCTGTACAATGAGGCTAATTATTATTCATTGGACGAGCGGAGAATGAGCCGAGAATGCAGCAGCGATTTACTGCCCACCCAAAAAAAAAAAACAGGTCTGTCTAACACGCAGCACATAAACAACCGCACACCACGAGCAACAGAAGGAGTCGTTGAGGTGACAGACTAATTGATTGCTAGACAGTGAACCATTATGCATGGGTGGGACGCCGCTCGCCCATTACATTCCTTCAGAGCGGTGACAGCTGGTCATGCAGACTTACACAGACCCCCATTAAGCTTTTACCTGGCTGTCAATCCTTATTGTTGCTGGAGAACGCCAGGATCAGAGGTGTAAAACAAACACACGTCCTCCTCTGAGGAAATAACGGCTTGGGTTGCCTAGCAACAGTATGTGTGAGGGGGTACGGGAAACAAGAAACGTGAACACACACACACGCTAACTTATTAAGACTGTTCTACTTCAGACGGATTATACCATAAGCCACAATACAGGCTTGATGTATTTCAAAATAACACACACATAACCATGACTTTAAATTACTGGATGCAAATTAATTTACATTAATAATCAATGAATGATTGATGATAAAACAGATTGCTTTGCTCCATTTTTTGGGATGACAAGCCACTTAAAAATGTCACCATGGACAGTATATATAAGATACATTAAAACATACTGTGTCATACCGTACAGGTATACGCATGACTCCTAAAAACGCTATATTCCCCCGTATAAAACACACACACTCACCTCTTCTGTGTCTTTTAGCGTGCAGACGTGGTAGGGCATGGAGACGAGGGTCTGATCTCGGCGGTCGGCGATGTAGAGCCACCACCACTCATGCTTCTCCTCGGGGAAGTAGATGCTATAGACGGGGTGCGTCACCTTTGACTTGGTCTCCAGCAGGGCCCGCTCTCGCCGCTGGATGCTCTGCTGCAACGCCTCCCACTCCTGATGCGTGGGTGCAGAAGAGCGGAGGACCAGGTTGGGTACAGGTACAAGCAGTGTTTCCTTTTACAGTTCATTAGCTTGATTGGGATATCTAGGTCATTTCATGTTCAGGACAATACGGTGGATTATTTTGATGATTATGTAAAGTTTTCTGACCTCTTCGTCGTCGCCAGCCATCTCGTCCACCTCCGTGTCGCTTTGTTTGTCGCTGTCTTCGTCTCTCTCGCTGGGAGAGTCCTTGGTGGCTTCGCCCTCGTCCGATTCGCTGCCCTTGTCTGATACGTCCTCCTCTTCCTCCTTCACTGTTGTTGCTGCTGCTGCTGCCGCCGCCACGACTTCCTGTGACATCCAAATCGATAACGAGAATTCATGACGTATGCTGCATAGTTTGTTTTTATAAAATCATGCGATAAATGAATACAGTATAACACCCAAAGCAGCTTAAATTCAGCCTGCACACGTACCGTTCCGGCCACGTTGCCATTGGCCTGCTTGGTTTTAGCAGGTGCAGGAGTGGCCTTCTTCTTGGTTAATTTTTTCTTCTTGGACTTGGCTGTCTTTTTAGTCGCTTTACTCTTGTTCTGCCACACTTTTGTTTTGGTTTTACTTGCGTCTCCCTGCTTTACACACAGAGAAGAAGAAAAAAAAGGTGACACAATTTCTTTAAGCATTTAATAATGGCAAAATCTGACCCAGAGTGAATATGCTGTCTGAATGTGTGTGTGTGTGTGTGTGTGTGTGTGTGTGTGTGTGTGTCGTGCTTACTGCTTCCTCTGTAGTGGCAGCCTCCTCTGTTAAACAAGGTGTTGACTCCTGTTCCTTTTCAAACACCTCCTACACAAAGTACACAGGATACAGTCACTTCAAGCTTTTCAACAATGTATACAGTCGACAGTACACTCCAGTGGTCATCCAAGGAAGTGCATCAATATAAAAAAATTAAATAAAAAATGTATTCCCAAATGTTGCTTTGTAGGAACTCATTAATGTGTAGGATAATATCAGGGTTTAACCAAATACAAGAAGTCCTTACCGACATCCGTTTTCTGGTTAAGGTGACGGTTACTGTGACGATAGAGCCTGCTGTGATGTTATTGCTGTCTTCATCATCAAGGACTGCAAACACACAGTGAGAGAACGGACTATAACTTTTAATATCCAAAAGGTTTGACTAAGACGAGTGCAAGGTCTGTGTAGCTCCACAATGCATTTGTGGTAATTATTTTAAAATCTTAGCAGTTTAAGGAAGTTAGACTGTGACAGTTTTTTTCCCCCAGACTGCATGCAAGAGTTTTTCTGACTCATTTCCAAAAAAACTGTACAAATGCTCATGCATGCCACCCATTATTTCACTACTGTTTTTAATCAGTTACTTTGAAAGCATTGCTCAAAAGACCCTATATAGTATTTTCAGTTAAAAAAACTAAGATGGTTAAGCCTGCAGATGTGTCAAAGGTCGGCTAATGTGCATAGTGTGTTTCTATGTGAGTATTGCGGGACTGACCCTGCAGTTTGGTGTCCATGGTGATGTGAGGGAAGCTGCCCAGCACAGCCATGACCTCATCGTACTTCTCCTCCCCCAAGAAACGAAGCATGCTGCGTCTGTCGGAGTCCTTGAGACTCACCAGGTCCTGGAGGCTCCGGACTTTATACTGGAGACGAGAGGGCCGATTACACGTTGAACCATTTCTCCCAATAAACGTATATACGCATGTACAGACGCTCAGCATTTACCTTCTTAGAGATGCAGTAGCGGAGGTGCTCCTCCTCAAAGTGGGGCAGCTGCAAAAGTGGTGACTTGGACTCCTGCAGACCTTGCACTATCATTTGGGTCAACTTCATACAGTTCTCTATGGTTACCAGTCGAGGAGCATGGAAACCTAGCGTGGAAGAAGAAGATGGGTTGAGGCTTGTGATAAATAATAATAAATTGAACGTGTGTGTGTGTGTGTGTGTCTGTAAATACCTCCTCTGCTGTTGGCCATCATGGTAAGCTGACAGCCCACGTTGATCATCTCCTGGAGGAGAGCTGGACTCTTCCTCACCACAAACCTCTGGTCTGGAAACCAAACACACACATATACCACGTTCGTGTCCATCCTCATATTTTATGAGAAGTCTTTCATGATAAAACAGCGGATTAATTACAGTTTACAATCATTGTGCTCAAAGTTTTATGACCGATCATTAAAAATATGTCATCGGGAGGTTGCCATTCATGCTTTCTAGTCGCCGATTCCTGGTAATGCTACATTGTGAACAACAAATCAGTGATGAAATTTCAGTAGAATGATTTTAGTGTCCTACCTTCTTCCAACTCCTCTGATACGTCCATGCGTGCCAGGTGAGCAAGCACTAAGACCCTGGCCTTCAAACTGTAAGGATAGCAGAATGGAGGCTCCTTCTTTTTCACGTTGATATTCCCCAACTCACGGATCAACTGCAAGACAGACAGGAGGAGTCGTTTTTCTGATGCACACTCTTGAGATTAATCTGTCCAATTTAAAGTTCTTTCCTTTGAATTCTTCCCTCTGACACAAATGTCTGCAAGCCTGGTGATGTTGTTCTCACACATCATGTACGTTATTACCTGTGGCACTTCGATGTTGTCTTCTGGTCGTATGGTTGCTTCTTTATTGCTTCGAGGGTCGAACTCAAACGCTGCCGTCAGCACCATGGCTAACCCTGGTAGGCAGAGGAAATCAGAATTAGATGACTAGACTCATAAACTTGTTTTGTTAGTCGGAAGTCAAGCTTGTCTCACTGATGTTTTGCAGAGAAACAATATTAATTTATTATAATACAGATGGAATGATGGATCAGTCTCACAGATCCAGTGTTTTTCTGGTCAAGTTTACACGCGTGTGTCGGATGATAGTTTTTCTCCCGTAAAGAACAGTTACGGAAAATGATTGTTTTTCCTCAAAATTATAGTTATTGGAGAATATCAGAATCGACAGGCCAGACTTAAAAAAAACCCAATCGGAATTGGGCAAGAAAAATTGCAATCTTTAGTTCAAATTACAATTTATAAATCACTCACGCTTCATGTTCATGTTGGGCGTCTTGTACATGAAATGCATGAAGAGCTGGGTGGTGTTAATGAGGATTTGGTCTCCGCTGTATCGGATGGAGCGGTACCACCATGTGCCCTACGATATGGAATAGAAAAAAAAAACAATGGAAAGATATGGTGAGAAATACAGAATTCAAGAAAAAGAGAGGGCAAGTATTTTATATAATCTCTAGCACAGGAAATGATCAGGACTTACCACAACAACAGGAAGGATGACCATGAAGGCTAGTCCATATACCAAAAGCACCTACAGAAGAAAGCAAAATATAATACACTCGCTGCTAGTATAATACTAAACATTTCAAACAAATCGATGTGGGTTTTCAATTAAAAATACATTGACACAATCAAAAGATATATACCAGCATTGAGTTCTTCTGGTCCACAATCCAGGCAGGCAGGGCGATACCAAAGCTGGTCGCTAGAAAGGGAGGCATAAGAGGCAATGAACCAAAATGGGAAAAAAAATGCTATTGCTGTAAACCCTCCACCCCCCTTGTAACAGCACTGTGCTGGGTGGCAACTTCCGCACTATGGACAACTCTGGAATTGCACACCACCTGACACCATGAGAGTCATAATTGGCATTATGAAACTATGAACATTTCTGTTGGAGAATGTCTCTTAATAGCAAAAATTGGAGCCCAGCGAAAGAACATTTGGTACACCCACGGTAGTGTGTGAAAGTGGAAGACTACTACTACTACTACTACTCCTACTGGAATGAATGGGCTGTACCGTTTCAGTTCATCTTCCATTGCTTAACACATTGGTGACCACAAGAGGCTGACTCACCTGCATCAAACATAGAAGGCATGGCAATACAGAAAAAACACAAATGTCTGGGATTTTAGGGAAGCTTCACTCACCTCCTGGACCATCTGGATTACCATATGTTTCCCAGTTCTGTCGCGACTGTTCATTCGTTAGACTGTGGAAGGGGAAACATAAAAAAAAATCAAAATTCTACACTTTCAATTGATTGAAGTGTCTATTGATAAAAGAGCTCTACTGCAGCTTCTAAACTACCTCACATCTCTTCTCTCCTTTTAATCTAGTGACACAACCCAGTAACTACTTAACCGTACATAGCTCTCGTGTTGGCACGAGAACCACAAACTACAGTCGTAGTACAGTACTTACGCAGCATAAGCTTTGGCGATTCTCATGAACGTGGCCTCATCACCACCTTTGTCAGGATGGAACTTGAGTGACAGCACACGGTATTGCTTCTTGATTTCCGACAGCGATGCACCCTGGAGACAGAATTGCAATGACCCCACCACAGATAGTGTGAGTAACAGATAGAATGAAAAACCGACAATGCTAAAGAGACTCAAAAGAGAGATGATATTTTTATCTTGTGTTTTATCTTGTTATCGGTCTTATATATTTGCACACAAGATCAAATGTGTCTTTGGGGACTTCAGAGGCTCTGTGGAATAAAGCAGACTTCATATTTTGTGTGCGTGTTTACCGGGTCCAAATTGAGGACTTCGTATGGATTATACTCCTGGTACTCTCTGTCCAGCTTCGACACTTTGTAGGCTAGCAGCAGGAACACAGCCCAGCCAAATAGCAAGGCTGCTTTTCTGAAAATGGCAACACACAAACAGGAAAAATATGTCAGACAAAAACATCTGTGCTCCCCGGAGACAACATCAGGCTCGTCTCATTTTTACAAGGCACTTTGACACTGCAACCTGCAGTGATTAGAAGGGTTGTGTGCACAATAGGGGTGTAACGGTACATGTATTTGTATTGAACCGTTTCGGTACAGGGTGCTCGGTTCGGAACGGAGGCGTCCCGAACGAGTTTCCATACGGACATATTAAGTAGAGGACCGCATTTGTGGAGCGTGCTGCAGCCGCACATGCGCAGTTGCGCACACCGCGACACAATAAACAGCAGTAGTAGCGGACGTCATGGCTAATGCCGCTAGCGTTGGCAACAAGCCAGAGTTGGAGGACCCTCCCGCGACATTAAGGTCTCCCGTTTGGGAACACTTCGGCAAAGCAGTTTGCCGACATTGTTCATGTGAGGTCGGGTATGTTTCTGGCAACACGTCAAACCTGTTGACGTATTTGAAACGGCACCACCCCCACGTGAACATCGCTACAACGAGGAGAAAGACGAGCGTAACGTTAGTGCAAACACAGCTCCCCACCGCATTTAAACAGCCTCTCCCTGCCCTGTTCAATTTTGCACCATCAGGTGGAGAAAAGATTTGTTTTTAAAAAAACAGTCTGAGCCTTATTCATGTTATTTAATCTGAGCAACAACTTGAAACTATTTAGTGTTGCAACTGTTCAATTTTGCACATCAGATGGAGACATTTTTTTAAAGAAACAGTCTGTTATTTTTATTTATTTTTATTTTTTAAATAAATATTTTAAATACTTGTATTTATATTTTTGAGCAGCATTCTAGCTCCAGTGCATGTTCCTACTGTTAAAAGCACAAAAGTAATAAACAACTAGCACATTTATATTTTGCATTTTGTTTTCTTACTGTACCGAAAATGAACCGAACCGTGACCTCAAAACCGAGGTACGTACCGAACCGAGATTTTTGTGTACCGTTACACCCCTAGTGCACAACTAATGTGCAAAGCCATCTAGCTTTCAGGATTTAAAACTATGAACCGTATTGGAAACAGTATAGATATAGATATAGATATAGATATAGAATACACCGCACACAAGCAAAAGGGCAGGACAGGCTCTGACATGTTGTTGTTGTTATGCATGGAAGTTGAACTTGTTTCCATGACAATGGCAAAACCCTATGGCCTACTCTGCAGCATCTGTTGCCATGACAACCGTTCACTGCCCCGAGTTGTCTGGGAGGCTCAAAGAGAAAAACACATGATGGAATCCTATAATAAACACCATCATTATGATACTGTTGTGAAAAGGAAACAGATACTGAGTTTAAGGGAGAATGGCTGAATTATTCTGCCTAATAAGCATGCCAAATGCTACCACCAGCATTATTTCCAATTTTCATCTATGCAAAAAAAATAACTGATGAATTTTAAGAGCAAAAACAGGATGTAGGTCTAGTGACAGAACAGAAGTGGATGGTGGAAGTATGAAGACAAAAATAGGCAGCTGGGGAGACAGAACAAAGAGAAGACACTCGGCCAGAAATACTATGAGGGAGGAGGCAAATGAGCGAGACGTGAAACGCACTTGAACACCCAATCTTTCCACTAACACACACACACACATATATGGAATAAACAACAGTGAGAAAACAGATTAATGATGGGGGGAAATGTTTAAGATCGCTACAACCGGATGGTTTACACCAACACACGCCAACACACAAGATGTTTACGCGTGAAAAGTCAAACTTGTTCCGAACATTACCCAAATACAAGCGTTTCCACTCATGCTGCCTATGCGACAGATAGCGTGGCCTTTGCGTCATATTTGCACAGCAATGACAACATCTCTGTCAAACTGGAAACAGACTGAATTAACCTGTAAGCTATTGGGAACAGCTCCAGAGATGTAAGGCTTTCTATGTGCAAACATTTCGGACATCACCCGCCCAAACAACAGATGAGAAGGGAGCGAACAACTAAGGAAACAAACCTGTAATACCAGGCAAGTTATGACCAATCATCAACAAAACATTTAAATATAACTCTACCCATTAGGTGTAACGCAACATCATTCCATAAATAACTACCAAGTGTGAATAATTTGAAATAAAACAAACTCAAGTCGTCTTGGGTCAACTTTCAATGAGAAGAGCATAAGAATTAGACCTCCCCTTTAATCCGTGTACATATTTATTTCCACATACAAAAAATTAAAATCCTGAATCATTGGACTCACTTCAGTGTCGGGACGATGCTCTGCTGTGACTTCATCAGCCTCAGCCGATACCACAGACACCTGCCATGGACCCTCCTCAGGCTCTTGAGACGGAGTTGTTCTGAAAGAGAGATCATTGATTCATTATTACCGCCCAAACAGTCACAATCAATGCCAATAATGCCACAGTAATCTGGGCAGGATTACTGCTGCTTGAAATTAATCTAAATCAGGGGTGCCTGATATTTTCACTGAAAACATAAAAGTACAGTGGATGCAGGCATTCCTCCTGATACAAGCTAATTTATGTGTATTTATTTCCTATGTATTCATGCCATGGTGTTGGTTAATAAATGATACAAGGGCAACCTAAGTTACAATACAATAATTAGTCTTAAATCAACATATTTGTGATATACCTGGTAGCAACGCCTTAAACTCCAATCTATGGTGTCATTCGACTATTCCCAGTAGACCGGCTGAGTAAAGTTTGCTAGCATACCTTACATAACCCATGTTAGATATGCTCCGTTGTTGACAAACAGATATCCGCACCAAGATAAGGATACAGCGGGGTAAGGTCAATAAAGTCACAAAGGCAAACTTGTTGGAAAAACCTGCGACGGTGACGTTGGCTTTTGGTGTTGACGCTTTAGCTCAGCTAGCCAGCACTTAGCTTTAATTATTACAGACCGAAGAAAAACCAACGTTACATACGTGACGTTGAGATTAAATGGATAACCAGTGGGATAGTTAGAGGTAAAGCTGGTGGGTAACTGTTTACACTGGCTGACTTTGTGCTAAACTCTGAACAGTGAAAGAGACCGTGGGCATCATCTTTGCAACGTCTGCTAACTCATATTTACAAGCTAATGTCACGTCGGGTTAGCTCGTACTGCCTCCGCCACGCCGGTAGAAAACCAGCCAGATTAGAAGACTCGCCAATTAGCGGGGCTTTAACGTGACAAGGCACGCTGCCGGCTGAACACTTCTCGTTGCACTAGCTGTGGTAATGAGTTAGCTCAGTTAGCACCGAGCCAGACGTCGGGGCCTTACCAGCATTCTGATCCCGGGGCCAGATGTAATATGTAGCCGGAATCACAATAAGTCCGACGAAGGACGTGAGGAAATAGAAAAAGGTGTTGCCGCTGTCGTCGTACTGGAACTGTTGCCCGGCCATTTCGTAGCGGCGCTCGAGTCGCCCTTCTTCTCCACCGCTGCGCTTCCCTCTTCTTGCCCAATGTGTGCGACTTGACAGACCGTTAGCTAGCCAGCTAGCATCGAGCCAAGACAGACAGCTCTGATCATCGGTGTACGTGGTGTACGCCTGCGCAATGTTGCCTTTCTTCTTCTTCGCTGGATGATTCGGCGCTTTCCCCGGGCGCTACTGACTCCTAGTGGTAGCAGTGCAGGTACTACAGCCGAACTGCGTGTGAGTGGATTATTGAGCTCGGGTAAAGACACAATATGTACCCGTTTCTGTAAACCATTTTATTGATTAAGATTAATAAATGGCCTGTCAAATATATTAACAAAAACATCCAACCCAATTGGCTGTTCATTGGATAAAGCAGATTTGAACAGTATATTTTACCTTCAAAATAAAAGTAATAGCATATTAAAGTTCAATGTCAGGAAGGAAATTGATGTCATCATTTTTGATTGTGCACCTTTTGAGTACACTCATGAACAGTTGCAAGGGTGCTTTATCCCTGTTTATATTCTATACATAGCTTACGATCGCTTAACCTTGTTTACAATACTCCAAACACAATTAAATAATTTCTAATCACGTGGTTTGTTTTGCTGATTTTTTTTATTTTGGGTGCAGGCAAATAAGTTGAGGAAAAAAAATCTAAAATATCTTCTCTATAAACCAATTCTATTATATGTGCACTATGATGTCATCCAGAGGCTTGCGTTTCAAGTCAGGCACTGTGGCGTCAGAAGCAGGATAACCTACAGGAAGCAACATCAGCAGCTTCTCATTGGCTGGCCGTTTGAGGAGGAGCCTGAGCTTGGGGCCGCAGTTTAGAGGCGTCGATGTGACGGTGACAAGACCCACGTTCTGATTAGCAAAATGGACAGAAAGAGCAGATATTCAGCCACTTTATCAGACATGTAAATTCAAAGTTTTCCTAAAATGCATTTTCCAGAAAATCGATAGTTCTATATAAACTCTTAACTCTGTTTTACTAGACAGGGATTGGCTGATCTATATTTCAAAGGGGGGGATGTTATTTTTTACCTGTAATCCAGCCAACAAGAGTCCGCAAGATATGGAGACACTGATTTCGTTGTAGTAATGTGTTTTTTTAGTGTTGTCTGGTAGAATTCCATAGATCTGTTTGAAGACGAGGATTAGATATGGAGCAACATCCAAGTACTCCTTGATCCAGTTTGTCCTGCACGAGGAAGGAAGTTATGAGACAAAAAGGGGATGACGTCGTGTGTTATTAGAAGTTGTAGGTCTGCAATGACTGATAATCATCGTGTATGCTGTCAGTGTAGTTTGTATGATGTGGTGCGAGTGTGGAGAAAAGTATGGGTGCTCACTTTATTTTGGACAAATCGTGGACCCACTTGTCCCCCATCCTGTGGCGGTAGTTCATCTCCTCCTCTTCTTCCACTATCAGTCTGATCTGGTGCTTAACCTCTGGGTCTGACACCACAATGAACCTCCAGGGCTCCGTGTGCGCTCCACTGGGTGCGGTACCTGTCCACATGAAGGCGAGGGGTCAGAAAATAATTAGAAATACCCAAACTTTAGCTGCCCTAGGTCATCTTTTTTATTATTATTTTTTTGCACTCGCCTGCACTGCGGATGACATTATTGATAACTTCTCGTGGGACCGGCTCTGGGCTGAAGAATCGGACGCTCCTCCGCTGGTTCATCAGAGTGTAGAAATCCTTGGATCTCTCCAGCATCGTCTCCTCGGGGTAACGTGATGATGAGTAGGGTACATGAAGGACGTCTTCCTCATCATTGCTGTCCACCCAATCACCATCCTCTAAAAGGATAAGAGAACAAAATTGCAAAAAACATCTTTCATTAATCACAAACATATTTGGAAATATGCATCATATGGGAGCATAATGCACTCCAATAATACATTTTGTTATTTTGCCCAGTGGGTTATAGGGTTGTTTATTTAGTGCAGTCTAATCAAATGGCAATGATGTCCAGTGGATGAAGTAAACATTATTTCTCAGTAATATTAGAAGAAAATCTGTCACAAGTAATACAAAAAAGAAAGAATCTGCATTCGTAAAATAATGCCTCAAAATGATTTAAAAGTACTAAAAGTGAAAATACTCATTATGCAGAAGGGCCCACTTCAAAATAATGCATATTATATTACTGGATTAAAGTGATAGATGTATTAATGTATGCATCACTTTAATGTTGCAGCTGTTAAAGGGGATCGTTTTTAATTAATTTATATATGGCTGAGTAGCTTGTGTGAATTTCCCAAAGGAATACAGTTTGAATGTAATATCCACATCATAATTTGTTTGTTAATTATGTCTGTATCGTTCATCTGATTATGCACATTTAAATAATCAAATAAATGTAGTGGAGTATGTGTTTACTGTCCACCGCTGGTGGTGTCTGCTAATGCAGGAATACTGTCTGTTACAGGCCTGTTTAATAAAATGTAAACTTTTTTTGAAAAGCACATACAAACATGTAAAAGTACTAACATATTCATTGTGTGCAGTCTTTACTTTTCCTAATAGAAATGGAGAAAAGGTCACTCTCTGTATTAAGTCCACACATGCTACAGGCCATTTCCCATAGTTGATTAACCCAGCGTTGAACGAATATATCCCTGTTTAGGATTAGAATGAAAAATAATAATCTGTTGACCCCTTACCGTCCTCTTTTGCAGTGATTTCCGTATCATCTCGTAAATCCTGGTCCACCCACGGTCTAAAGTCTGCTTTAGATGACCCTTCAGTTTTTCCTGGGGGGGTCGAGGTGGCCTCAGTTTGGTGTGACCTCACCAGCATGAAGCCTATCACCAAGCACAGAACCACCGCCAGGACAGGAGTGAGGACGGACAGGAGAGCCATGACTGCAGGACAGGAGAGAGACGAGGCCACAGGTACTCGGCCGAGTGCTGACCTGATGTTATGAAACACTGCTGTTAGCAATTTGGAGGGGAGGAACAGGAGTATAGGACCCAGGCAGAGGGCCAGAGTCCATAAAAGGAGCAGAAAGGTCACCTGGGATTTTCAAATTCCATTGATTTCACCTGAGTGAGAGCAGCTGAGAGCACCCTTTGTTGGCTTGATGTGGTATGTTCCTTTTTAAATATATGTCTAAAAGCATGATTTTAATTATTAAAATGTACAATTAAATAGTATTAAAATTAATTATTAAAGGCATTTGTTTTTCTAGATTCTGCATTGGTGAGGGATGCTAATTGCTTGGAGTGATTGCATTATATGCACATCTGAAGTCAGGTCGGCTACAAGCAGAACTGTTTTTTTAAAGGTTCTTTCGTCCTTTTATAAAATAATATTACTTTTTTATAGATTCCAATCACCTGCAACAAGCAAGGATTTTTAGAGCAACCACTGCTTTTCAAACATTATTAGGTTTGAGTGTATTTCTTAACTGTTTTATTTACTGGGCCATTCGTTATTTGCTTTGTGGGGTTTTCATGTCGAGGAGGGGGAAGTAAAATAGAGTAGCCATCTTGCATGTGTGTTTTCGTAGTGTGGTTTAGTCCCATTAGCTTGCTGGGAATAGGTCAATTTGAGTGTTTTGGTGTGTAGTGGTGGGTTATTTTATACTTTACCTAACCTATGTTTGGTGACAACTTCCCTTATTAAGCACTAGCCTCCCTCACCGTGCAGTTTGGTTACTTTGGTTTACTTTCTTGATTTGTTTTCATTTTAACGGTTACTCAACCCATCCCATAGTCTTACTGTTTGCTGTGATCCCATAAATAAAATCTACATTTTTATATTCACAGTGTCTGCATCCAGTTTATCCTGGGTCTTATATTGAATAGCACCTGGTCACATAACACTGTAGCAAATTGCTGTAAAAATACAGAACCTTCTGTATGGTAATCAACCGACACTGAAGCTGTAGCTGCCTGTACTCTACTGTTAATTAACAGGGGCAACCTGAGCTTGCAGCTCCGCCCCACTGTGACCACAACCAATAAGAGCCTTCATTCAGAGTTCACATTGCACCATGTTTGCATATGTAAGTCTAAAGTTCACATTCAAACCACGATATAGACTGTAGAGGAATCCAAACCCAGCTGACATTGGGCGAAGGCAGCGTTAGTTACACATACAACCATCCACGTAATTAAACAAATGAGCTACATATCCTAATCCTGCATGTCTTTGGACTGTGAGCCAGAGTTAAGGACCCACGCTAAGGGAGAACACTGGGAGTCTGAATCCGGACTCACACCTGGGTCCTCTTGCTGTGAGGCGAGAGTAACCATGACACTGCGGTGTAGTCCGTTTCTAAGAATAATAATTTTTGCGAAAAAGTTTGAGTCTCACTGCGCTTCCTTTACTTTATTCCAACAATCTCATGTGTCACTTTCTCAAATAGAGCTCCAATTTATGGTAAAACCCCAAATCTGCTAATGACCAACAGGGGGCGCAAATAACTACCCCCCCTCCCCTCCCCACCACCAGCAGGCTGAGATCTCATTTGTTTGCGACCCTGTGTATACGAGCCCGTTCTGATACAGAAGAACAGGTGTAGTCCACGTAATGGATAAAAACACCAGGTGGCAGAAGAGCTTGACTAGAACTGGGAAAGACCCTCCGCTGAAGCTCTCCACCATGTGTGAACACCATTCAGAGAATTTGGCTACCACTGCAAAAAATACACATCGTAAGAAAGGATTTTTATTTCATTTATTTATTCTTGAAAGATGTTTTTTTTACTTTCTAAAACAAGCTTCAGTAGTATGATGGTCATGTCATTTTACAATTATGAAGCTACTCTTATGAAACCCATGATTTCATGACACCCTGTGATTTTCTTTTATTTTAATAGTTTTACCAAGAGACAAGTGCCTCCGATGCTCATTTCTTGCAGCGGACGCTCCGCCTTCTCGGCTGTCTCCGGCGCTGCGCTTTAAATAGCAGCTGTTTAAAAGCGCCTCACCATTCTCCTTTCTGCTGTGCAGCTCGCAGTCTCAGCACAGCACAGCGGCCCCCCCTCATCCATCCACACGCTTTTTCTTATACCAATATATACCCCCCGAAACACACCGCAATGTCGGCCGCCAGCACCGAGACAAGTGCCCCGCTGCCCACCGCCGGCAGCCGCGTCTTCTTCCAAGGTGCGCCCGGAGTCGGCTGCGTGGGGTCCGGCCCCATCACCGGCGGGGACGACCCGGTCCAGAAGAGACAGGGCAAAGTGACGGTCAAGTACGACAGGAAGGAGCTGCGGAAGAGACTGGTCCTGGAGGAGTGGATCATCGAGCAGCTCAGCGAGTTGTATGACTGCGAGGTGAGCGGAGCATACATCTTCAAAATCACCATATTTTAGGGAGACATGCGGACAGAATGACACACAAGGGGGGGAAAGGTCCCTGAATACCCGCTTCAACGTGATTTACCTTATATCAAATTAAGTCTCACCCAATCAATGTGAATCTGGATCATCTGTGATTTTATGTTCTAATCCGATCCTCTGCCTTTACCAAAGGCGTCGGGAAAATGCCCCCCCATGTTAACAGCGAACCCCAACACCCCCCCATCAATCAGTCGGTGTCTGTGGCTCTACCGGCGCCTCTTTGTCCTCTGCAACGTTGATACCTGCCGCTTTACGGCAGAGGCGACGACAGCAGAGTCCTGATTGATAATTGTTCTTGAACACAATGTATTGTCTCCCCTCTGTCGTCGAGAGAGAGAGAGAGAAAGAGAATGATTGTGAGAGAAACCGCACGGTTGCGCCTTTTACGCACCAGACGCATCGCTCTTTTCAGATTGTGTCCGTTTCCCCATCACGTTCAAATTGTAGATGGAGAACCAGCATTCTGAAATCGTTTTTTCTACCCAGTCGCATGGCATTCATTTCTAAATCGGGGTTGTCCTCGAGAGCAAAAGGCACGCTAAGAAGCCATGGTGTCTCAGTTTCCCTAAAGCGACGCTCTATGTGTTGGAATTAAATCCTTAGGCCGATTTCTGACCTTTTCAACCCAATTCGTTTCATTTCTGAGGGATGATCTGCCTCCAGACGATATCGATGGCTCCATTCTGTCCCTATTAAGTTCACAAGTCGCATTCTTTAACATTTCAAGAGGGGAGGGAGGGGGGGGGGGGGGGGGTTCTCTCAGTGCTAAGTGCAGGTGGGGGGTTGGGGAGGGTGAACTAGAGGAGAGGAAAGAAGGGCAGTGGGTTAAGGATATGCTGATGCCGTGACTCTCCCCCCGTCAGCCAATCACCTCCTCTGCCTCTGACCCCCTTCCATCGCAACAGAGGGGTCTGCACGGGCGCACGCATATGCACACATACACACTGCAGGCATACAGCGAGTCTGTCGCCTCAAGAGTCAGCCAATCAGGGATGAAACAGGCGGTGTGAGCGTGCGTCTTCACGTGCATGCAGGCACGAACCTGTCAGACTGCACTGTGGGGGATGTGTGGTTATTCATTTATGTGATACGATGCATCTGTGACTATTACTAAGATTGATTGCAGCGTGTGCGCATGTGCAAAAGGGAAATCACAGACGGGGAGTATTGCAATGCAAATATTTACTCCCCATACTGAAGGCAAATGTCTGCGTGTGTGCAAAGCCATTACGTCTCCCGCAGCTCCAAACGGCTTTCATCCATTTAAACATCACCACAAGTTTGTCTTTTTGGAGCCATCTATAACTCTGAGCTGCTGGGGTGTCTTTTTTTTTAATTTTATCTCTTTATAGTCCTGCTGTGGTTCTCACTCGAGTTAGAAACGAGCTGCATAGCCCGTCGGAGTGTGGACTGGTTTACATTTCAAAGCTGGATGAGCTCACGGCTGCATGTCAGTCTGCCGTCAGCAGGTGTGCTTGATCTGCAAGTCGTACGACGACGCTGCTCCACGCACATCGACTGATCTATTTGATGCTTCCATGAGGGCTGGAGTGCACCGGCTCGGGCGTGCATCTCCAACGGATGCCAGCCTACGATATGTTTAATGCAAAAGCAATGTAGAGCTCAATATAAAAAAAAAAGAAATTCCAGTGTTAGTGTGTTTGCTGTGATGTCTGGATGGAAATCTTTTAATCCACTGTTACTGGTGAAAAAGACTCTCTTTTCTGCACATCCGTTTCCTCCCTCTGACTTCAATCCTGATTTCAGTGTAGATAGTCTCGTCTCCTTATATGATGTCTTCCACACAGCAAATGGGATAATATCAAATGATAATCCCCTGGCTCTCGGGCATTGTTGCCAGTCCGATATCACGCTGGCCGCTGCGAGAAGTGCGCCGGTAGTAGAAAGGCATAGAAGCTGGCTGCATTTCAGAGGACAGATGGTAATGAAATCAGTACATCATTATTTTGACACGCTGTCACTGTGCGCGCATTGTTCAGGCTTACTTTCAAATGTTCGACCACGAATAGACGCATGACAGCATGGGTTCGAGCAGGTGGGCTGATGGCGTTTGGTCACACGACTGTAAACAGGAAGTAACACTCCTCTCACGCCTGTTAACACCTCCGGGCCCAGACCTAAGATAGACGGAGGTGTATTTGTTTTGTTTCGTGTTGTGTGTGTGTGAGATAGAGAGAAGGAGAGACTGCTGATTTGGCGCTGCTGGTCTGGCTTAAAGGTCAGCCTCTGTATCAGTATCATGAGAAAACCTGATAGGAGAGCATCTCAGAGTGCGTTTGCGTGGGGGAGGCGGCGGCGTGCCGACACTGAAGGTGATGGAGTGCAGAAAGGGTTAACTCGGACGGAATTGGAAGAGGATTTTCTGTTACCAGCTTGTCCTGTTCAAAATGTTTTCATGTCTTAAAAAGGAATATTATATATTCTCCTTGCGTGCCAAATATGAAGCCACAGTCCGTAGCCGTTAGCTTAGCTTAGCATAAAGACCAACAAAGGGACAGGCAGTGTGGCTTTTTCCAAAGGTAACATAATCTGCTTGACAATCGAACTCAACAAAAGTACATTTCTTTGCGATGCTTCATCAGGCAAATGCTTTCGTAACAATGAGAAGTCATTAAATAGGGAGTGGCTGCAAGTATGCAATTAATCACACATTTCATACCTCAGATGTCACAGGAAGGCATACATACCAAACATCCATTTACTCTTTGGCAATCAGCGTTATTATAGATCGAGCTAGAAAACACGGGAAGGGAAAATCACAAACGTGCCCCAAAAAAGCTCAGATTAAAGGGGTAGATTCCTCTAACAATTTTAAATCTGTATCAATAAATAAATAAATAGAAATCTCCATAATAAATTATATAAAACTTGATTTAACATATAGAAAAAGTAAATAATAACAAATGTATGCCTACTTGCATCTCATAATTTCACTAGCCCCCTGCTGCTTCGGAGCTAGCATGTTGCCCACACATTCACGAACCCCACTCGCTGAATAAATCTTTTTGTAAAAGACAAAAAAAGAGCGATTCCAGAGAGAATCAGCAGACAGACGGGTTTGAAGGATATCTCCAGGAAGTCAAACAGTGAAAACATTTTAAAAAGACAAAGATAAAAGCCGACGCCTACAGATCACAGGCTGAAAGTGAACCACCACATCCCCTTTTGATCGTTATGCTACGCTAAGCTAACCCTCTTCTAGATGTATGACAGGCATGAGAGTGATATCGATCTTCTCATCAAAATCTCGAATCTCCCAAAATGTCAAACTTCTTCTCCAACCTTGAAACAAAGAAGACATTTACTGAAACAAATAACCCAATTTGATAACAACAGATTTTTTTTTGCGCCAACTCTGGTTTTAATTTGCCTGGAGCCTCCGTCTCTTTCCTCCTCTCCGTTTCTCTGGGCGATCGGATAACAGAAGGTGAGTTCTGTCAGAGATGGATTCCCTCTGCTCTCCTGGGACTCCCTGCTTCTGTTCATTTTGCCGTTCAAAAGGACGGAGAGGAGAGAGTACTCCGAGTACAGCCCTTAATACAGTGGAGCCCTGAACCATAGCATCGTATTCTCTCCGTTTTTCACAGTCGGGGTCTGATGAAGCCATTGCTCACAATTGCAGTACCCTTAAATAAGGTGCTGCAGTGTTTTCTTGCTCCAAGTCCTATACGGCCAGTACTTCACCTCACTTGTTTTCCCACGATTTAGAATTTAGAGAAATAATCAGCAATACTTTTGCATAAATAAAAATAAAACCATCCACTATTTATTTAAAACAACAGTCAATCAATCATTATCTTGATTAGGGCAGATTGTTTTCAGGTTTGTAAGGAAAACACATACACACACTTAAATTCTTCTTAAGGGGATGTTATAATTGCCCATTGTCCAACAAACAGTCAAAAATTATCACCACAGAAAGAAAAGCAGCAAATCTTCTTATGTAACAAGCTAGAATTGAAGAATTGGCATTTTTGTTTAAAGTTAGAAATCACTTTAAACCAATTGTTTCAGCTTTTATCTGGATTTCATATTGAAGTTAAAATGTATATTATAAACGCTTCATATCCTAAAGGGTCATTTATCAAGAGATATGCCCTGTAAAAATTCTAGTAAAAAGATACACTTGTTAATAGGACAAATCCAAAATATTAGGTCTCTACTGTCAACAGTTTTCTCAAGAAACATCATTGAATGAAGGTTAGTTTAGACGATGTTTTGGCATCATGCTCTGAAAAGCCATTTTTAAACTGCATTATCTGGAAAACTATCTCACCTGTGGCCTTCAAAATTTCTACAGTGTATATGTGTTACGAACAGCCTCCAGACATGGAATATCAGGGGTGTAGCTCAAGTATAACCTAGTATGGTAGGTACTTACTAAACTGATGAAGGATGTGTCACTTCCATGGGTTACTCCACATTTCTTCATCCGTCTACACAACCTCTGGAAAAGACACATACTAGCCCACTCAGTCATTCAGTCGCCCACCGTGTGAGACTAGAACGGACTGCATTGGAGTGCAGATGAACGCTGAGGTGAAGTCGAGGTGATTAGAAGACAGGTGGGTCAGCTTGAGAGCACCTTGACACCGTTGATGGAGGTTGTCGTGAAAAAGACTCAACTCTGAGTGCGTTTCAGAATAACTGAGCGACAGAGATTGATAGAGCGGCACAGCTGACCCTGCAGTTTCCTGTGTGTGTGTTGTTGGGGTTCATGCTGCAGAAGAAGGGGAGAGGGACTCTGTAATGCCCTACTTTCTCATGGCTCTGCTTCAACAGAGCCCCACTCGATGAAGCTTACTCATGTGTAGGAGCACAGACATCGCTGACGTGCAGCGCACTGCCCCTCGGGCCTCCGTGTGTGTGTGTGTGTGTGTGTTTGTCAATGTGCGTAATAGAAGCCTTACATGATGTTTTTTGGTTGATGATATTCTGCTGCTCTTTGGGGTGGCAAGCGGTCAGGGGTACTTTGGATGAGCATTAGCCAACTCAATTGTAACACACACACACACACACACACACACACACACAAGGTCAATGTGCATATTTGGACCAAATGGAGCAAGAGGAACTAAGAGACGGAGCATCTTCTCTTGGACAATAACTCTTATGTCTGCTCCTCTATTTCTCTCTGGATCATCGCCACAATAAGGTGGGTCGGTTAATTGTGTAGGAGGACTGTCTCAAGGCGGTGTGTGTGCGTGTGTGTGTGTGTGTGTGTGCACTGTGGACAAAGGAATGTGTGTTTGTTTTGTTGCCGACATCAACACTGACTTCTAGGTTGAAAACCCCCTCAAACCTCTTCATCTCTGTCTGTCTGTATCATTACCCCCTCCCCCTCCTCCTCCCCCTCCTGCCTTTCCTGTGACCTTGTCAATAACGCCCTTTGATCGCCCTCATGTTTTCCTCGCTGGGAAGGAGAGCGGCCGTGTATCATGTGAACCTCATTGGCAGCAGAGGAGGAGTAAATAATGCAATTCAAGCCAAGTCATTAGCAATATTCAATAGGTTTAGGAATACCAAGCCGGGGATAAACACACACATATTGACAGACACGGCGGCGTTGTGTTACCATGAAGGTTACCGGGTAAACAATATGTATTGCGGTGCATTTGCAAGCAGATCATATTTTATGATCTCGGCTACAGTTGTGCTCCAGGTATATATTCTTTCCCCCTTTAGTGGCCCATTGAATTGTGCATCCATCACTTCTGACAGTTGATGGATGCGGTTCCATTCAGTGATCAATTGATTATATCTCACTCTGATGACAGGAACTACCTTGATTACCTCATCATTTAAAAAAAAAATGAATCCCTGTTACAGTCAATCTGCCGAAATTGTAAAAAAAAAAAAAGAAGAAGAGAAAGGGAAAAAGAGGAAAACAACTAATGGATACACTCGTAATTTGGATCCAGAATGGCAGCCATTAATTTAATCACAGCCAGGTTGACAGATGTCAACTGGATGCTTGCTTTAATGGGTGACCCCCGCTGTGTTTATGGATCTGGCGGAGGAAGGTCATTGTCGTGGTTGTTATCTGCGCTTGGGAGGGCCGACATTAATCTCCCCCCAGCCATTAAAATTGCACGGACAAAAATAGACGCTCGCCCGGCGTCCGAGCACGTGTCGACACATTTCACATCGCACCTGCAGACACGTCGCGTCGGCTGCTAAACAAATCAGCGGTGTTGACAAGAAGGCCTTTTAGTGAGCCGATAGCCACCAGCTGTTGAAGCGGTTATAAACAGCAGTAAAGGTGTCAAATATCCATTACAAAGGTTACAATGTGTTTGTTCCCCCTTTCTTCATACGTGCTTCATCCTGCCGTCATTCTCTTCACTTTTTTCCTCCTCTCTCTCGTCTCAACTTCCGACCCACCGGGACGCCCGCCCACCTAGCTTTTTTTTCTTCTCTTTTATCCTCCCCCGCCTTCTCCTCTCAGCGATTCTCCCTGGAGGTTTTTACTCTGCTGTCAACCCTGTGGCTTTCACATACATGTAGATGTGCCATTCAAGCCTGTAGTTGACACTGTTAATCACATTTGCCTTCCGAGGGAACAAAAAGGTTAAATCGCTACTCCGATGTTATACCATTTGCCAAGAATGATTCAGAGCTGAACATCACCCCAGAAATGTAGGAAACTTATGGTAAAATGTTGGAATGAGCAAGTTTTCATCGTGTCCTGGTATCCCACTCTCTTGACCCTGTATGTTTATGTTTCTGGGCTTAGCTGTGACGTTAAAGTGAGTCAAAGTAAACCCATGTTTGTCTGCCTGCTGCATAGAAGTGAAAATAAAGATGGATAGGGTGAAATAAAAAGGATCCGGAAGGAACAAAATGTCTTCAGGTTATTATTAACTTGGAATTGTAGGTCTTGCAAGACATAGTGGTATGTAGGAGGGAAAAAAGATGGCAATGAGTGACATGCCACGTGCAATATGTGCATCCGTGGAAAAATGGTAAAGCCTCTGGGACTAAGAAAAGGTAAGAGATGTGGAATTTTCACACTCGCACACAGACTTTCTTGTCCTGCCATGACATCCCCTCCCATCCCAAGTTGATCCAGTTAATCACTGGTTTCATTGTCAGCAGGCCGACACATTTTATAAACTGGCTGTGTTCAAACACTGACTCACTCTCTGTGGTTGGCACCGCGAGAGAAAAAAAAGATGCAAACAACGTCGTCATTCACACACGTGTCTGCGAGAGGGAGACTGAGGGAAAGACGGAAAGAAGGAAGATTATTGTTTTGACTTTCAAAGTCGGTGGGATGTTTTCATATGGGTGTGTGGTTTTTACTTGTACGTCTGTCTTTGCCTGGGCTGAATGACTGTGCATATTTGGCATCGATGGATCCGAGCAATAAGGCAGCACCATTATATGTTAAATGTGCACAAACTAAATTATTCTTATCCTTTTCTATATCCGCTGAATTTGAATAAATCCAATAATTTGACTGGCCGACAGTGTATGACCCTGCTGCTATTGACCTCTTGAGTCCAGTTTGGCTGGAAGCTTTTCTTTTCACCGAGAGAGGGAAAAAATGGGCCCCAGTTGTCAATACATCTGCCTCAGGGAGGAACTGTACGTCTGGTAAACAATGTAAAACCAATCATTAGTGCCGCTAAATCACAAAACTGTGAAATAGAGTCACAAGACAGATGCTTGGCAGCGTCATGGTTGAAGCCACAATAATACTTTGTCTTGGCTATGAATCAGGATTTTGACTAAAAGGGGGGTGGGGGGTGATTTAAGCCATTATGACCTACAGCAGTAGCTTAACACAGCATGCTGTTTGTCAAACCTGAAAGAAATGTGTTAATAACCACCAGAATGATTAAAAGGTGTATAAAATAAGGTTTCAAAAGCAAGTTTTCAAAGACGAAGTAATAAGCTGTATTCCCTGCTCTGATATATGTATAATAATGAATAATACGCATTATTTAAGGGCGCCTTTCTGAGCACTCAAGGTCACCTGACAGTTTAAAACAAGCAAGTACAGTTAAGACAGGAAATGCAGTTAAAACAAGCAAAAAAAAGGTATATCTGTGAGTTTGAAAAAGAAAGTGGAGTTTGGGATACGCCAGTCTGAAGTTGTGAAGGAAAATTACATCATACAACACACTGCAACCCTAGAAGCACCCACCACAACGAGCAGCAACAAGAAAAGATATTTACATCATGATTAGCTTCCAAAATTCCGCATGCAGATGCATTGTTATTGGTATTTTTGGCTGGGATTCTCCTCTCAGGATTAATTTCTCCCTTCTGACCCTCTTTTTTCCCTACCGGTTCCCCTCTCTGATACACAATGTCCTCTAGAGTTCAGCTGAATCAGCGTGGGAAAGAGCTTTTGCTGCAGCAGCTAACTTTACCCGGTGAAGTCACCATCATCCCTGCTGTATGGTTTCAGCAAAGTGGACGGGTCGAGGGGGAGGAAGGAGGGGAAATAGCTGCACAGGAGAAAACTCTTCTTTCCACCATTATTACGCATTCGGTCGTTCCTGTTCGAAGTCTCTCCGTGATTTTAACTCGTCCTCGCCCTCCGTTCTCCGGCGTGCAGAAGTTTCTCCCTCCCTCAGCTCACACGCTCTCCGAAGATGAATTCTTCCCTTTGATGTGACGCAGCATGGCAGCGTAGAGAGGAAGAGAGCTGAGCTGTGAGGTTTTACAGTGTTGCACAATCCTTCCCTGCCTCATCATCAACCCTCCATCTACCCGCACCTTAATGTATCCTCTCATGTATTCTGATTACCGCTCTCAAACATAGCCGCCTTCCTTTGTTTTCACTTCCGTCGCTATTAAGGCTACTCTCATCTCTGCGTCATCTCCTAAATTTAACACACATCCCTTGATATTTCACTTATGAAATCACTCTTTTTTTTCTTTTGGGCCAGCTTCTTTTTAACGACTGCCTTATTTACATTATTATCTGAATATTTTAGCATCTCCTTACTATTAAAATTCACCTTAGCCTACTTTCCATCCCACCCCACCATTTTTCCAGCTCTTTTTGTTCTCTATTACTTTTATACAGAGCTGTGATTAACAAAGGGGTGAGCGTTGTTGTTGTTATTTAAAAGATTTTTTTCAGACTGTGTGTTTATTATGATCTAAGTGATGTATGGGATCTGTCGGCCACTTCTGTGGTTTAAATATACCATTACAGAGACTGAACGTTCCTGTGCTCTGTGCAACCCTGGAACAAAACTACACTGTCCGTCTGTCTGCTGCTCAGACACACACTAAAAAAAGACAACTGATAGACAGTGATGTAGACTTCTAAGCCTCCATTTCGAGCATCTGTACCTGACAGCTGCCATGATTGTCCTGACAAAGTCTTGTAGCTCCAGTAACGTCCCACACTGCAGCTGCCTGGGCTGATATGTGTTACTGCAGCTCTGTTTTTACCTCCGGTTTGGTTGTTCTTGCTAATTTTACACTTATTTTTCTTCCAAAATTGCACTTTTCTGTTAGGTCAAAAGGTCAAAAGTTGGTACATTTGCTTCCGCCAACCAGCGTTGAGGTGTGTATACTGAATTTATGAGGGAGGTTTCAGCATACTTTATCAGGAACAGTTGAGTTATGTGCTTTTTCTTTTGAACTTCTTGCAGTACAACTACACAGGCTAGCAAGGCCATCAAACAGACTTGATTTCTGAGGTGAAATACAGTTCTACTGTGGTATGTCAAACATAAGCTAGCTGTCCAGTCAGTCATCTATTAGATCTGTAGATTCAGCGCATAGCATACTTAAAATAAATAAATATATATATATATTGCACCCACTTAACATAATGTTTTTATATAACTGGCCTCAGCAATTATGTTTTCGGAAAGTCTTAGCCACCGTTCAATACAACCGGTCGTTCGAGTTCACGTAAGCGGGCTATGAATAGGAATAATCATGAATCACTTGGCCGAGTGAAGTGATTCCCTGTCGCAAGAAGTTTGGCTCTTTGTTCGCAGAGAGTGTTTGGATAGAGACTGAATAGAGTTTGTGGTGAGTCACGGGGTCGGGCCGCTTGCATTAGCTTTGATTCACCTCGTCACATACCAACCAGACTGAAAATGCTGCCGGCTGCTTCTGTTGGTGAAAACAAGACTGACACACATGCATACGCTTTCTCTGCAGAACAGAAACACACACATACTGGCTAGCCTGTCTCCCTCTCTCCCTTTCGCTTGCTGGCTCTCACTCAAAGTTGCCTTCAATACAACAAACACTCGCTCCTTGTTAACTCTCTTGCACACACTATCGTCTACACACAGGATACAGTCTTTTCCTGGTTTCATCACTATGTCTTCTGTATGCAAACACACACATTCGCCCTCATTGACAACAAACGGTGCCTCTCTTCTGTTATAGTTCACACTATCACACAGTTAACTTTACAATATTTTTACCAGTGCTCTTTATTGGTACTTAATACACAAGCGATCGCACATTTCTACTGACATAATGCAAAAAAAAGATTGTTTTTTTTATTCTCCATATTTTTTATTTTGTTTTCTACCAGTGAATATCCTCCTCATTAATGCCAGTTGTGTCTATCAACGCAAAACTCAAAAACAAATAAATTCTTCGCCATTATTTTCAAAAGGTATTATTCTCTTATGTGTTGTGTTTGTGTGTGGATGTCCAACATTCTCAAAACACAGGAAGATTTTGTACATAGTTTGTAAATGATTCTATATAGTTTATATGTTTGTGCTGCTTGGAATAATATCAAAGAAACAACAAAAACATAATGTGGGAATACCAAGCTATATCTCCTGTTAAATCTCTTTTTAGAATGAGGTGCTGTATGAGCTGTGTGAATGCTTATATGAAATATTTCCTCTGCACTATTTTTAATCTATTGCTCTGAGTGTGTGTGTGTGTGTGTGTGTGTGTGTGTCTTGCCCATCCCTTTATGTCTCCCGGCATTGTGGGCTGTCATTTTATCACCCTTCCACTGCTGGCGAGATGGAAAATCGTTTTCCCCGGAGGTACTGGGTGTGACCTTAAATATTTCCCACTCTCAATCACCAGCAGGACGGCCACAAGTTCGGAGTCACTCTGCATGTTAAGAGTGCGAGTTTTTCCCCCTGTTCTTGTCATTGCAAGCCGTGTATTTAAAACACTTAGGTTCTTATTCACAAGCTCCACAGTGTGCGTTACCATCATTGATGGTGTGTGTGTGTGTGTGTGTGTGTGTGCTTCCACGTCGTTGCGATTGCCTGCAGTCATGCTTCACACACACAGGCCATGCTTGCCCCCGTCATCACCAATCACATTGACAGAGGGCGACGGACTGCCTGCTGACAAGTGGAATAGTCAAGACACACACACACACACACACACACACACACACACACACACACACACACACACACACACACACACACACACACACACACACACACACACACCTACTATAGATAGACAGCTTCACTTACTCATCCCTACTATTAGGTTAGATCTGCTCTGTAGCTTATAGAAACTAGCTACTAACTAGTTTATTTTAAATATATCTCAAAATTGTTTTCTGGCCTGTTCACATTTCAGAACTGGCAGGTAGCTGCTGCCAGGTGTAAACTATAGCTGACCTTTGAAGAATGAGAGGACGGCCGCAATGATCCCATTCTTGACATTTTTGGGTCTCATCTTTCCTAAGGGAGTGAAACGTGCTTGACCATTTTGAGTTTTTCTAATAAAATCACCAAAATGAAAATCTGAGGCGCAAAACTCAAGCAGAATCTTCTGCTTTCTGATCCATTTTAAGGTCATGAGTTTGTGCAAGTGGTTAATCTTTATTTCAAGGTACCGATAGCTTAACCAAATCACATCACGTGTATCAGGTGTTACATTTCCTTTTCTCTATGATAATCCAAAGTTGGTACATTCTTATTTATGTGGTATAACAAACGCAGCTCGCTGCTCTAGCAAATTGTACGTTTCCTTCCAAAAATGTAACATTTGTATGGCATAATAATTATATATGGTCTCAATTTAGTTATCCCACTTTGGGTTCGTAGCAGAATATAGAGGACCACATCGGCATGAATATTAAAAACGCAAAACCTAGATCATTTTAAATGGCAACAGCGTCCATCAACGCATCTCTCTTCTCAGTTTGAAATAACTCCCCTGATGTTTTCACATTTGCATATAACCTCAGTCCTCTGAATCCACGCACCCACTTCTGTACTAATAGATGACAGGCTTTGATATGTTCCGCCACCTTCCCTCGTTTCTCCGCCTTCCCCTTTCTGCTTCCTTAACGAGGAGGGATTTCAGAGCGAGACCCCCTCGCTAAGACGCGGAGGGGGATTTCAGAAGAAGAGGTCGAAGGGGACTTTCAGCTGTGGAAAGACTGAGGTGCTTAAAATGCAGGTTGTGTAAATGCCTCAAACGGCTCAGGAGTGAGGATGAAGGTGGGGTAGCCTACTGTGCAAGTGTCTGTATGAGTGTGAGTGTGTGTGTGTGTGTGTACAAATGCAAATGAGATATGTGCAAACAAGGTGTGTGTGTGTGTGTGTGTGTGTGTCGCTGATGTCAAATTGAATTTTTCGAGATTAGGGAGCTGTGTTTATTGCTTCCCTGAGGCATGTATATATTTATTCCTGTTTCATTGTCTTCTATAAAATGGCATTCCCATACAACTAAACAGCACAATTTGAAACACATAGTTAACAAACAGACAAAAAAAGGCTACAAAGCTAGTGATTTTGTGATACATCAAGAGAAAACATGTTGAAATGTTATTCACGATGTAGTTTTGTGGAGTGGAAACATAATTTTTATGCGACAAGGCTGCCACAGTTAATGCTTTCTATACAAAACAACCCAGTAGCCAAAGGTAATTCATCTGCGGTCGTGCTTGGTTTCTTGTACCACACTTGCCACTTGTTTTGCCTTCGGTATATTAATTTCAAAAGGTATAATTGTGAGCTCATTCTATTCTGTGCACATCAACCCACCCACGCAGAACGTGAAATCACAGTGACTGAGCTTTAATGCTGAGAGCTAAAATCAAATCGTCCTTCCATCCTCCCCGTTCCTGAGTCTGAATACCAGTGCACGCTCCAGGCGAAAGCATAAAGAAGTCCTCTGAGAGCGCACACACACACACACACACACACACTCACACACACACATCATGATTTAAAACTGGAAGCAGTTTTAGTGCTGTAGCATCCTGGGCAAAGGGAACCAGGGATCATCCACCATGCATCAAAAAAGCTATTAAAGTCTTGTTCGCTGTCCAACAACCTTCAATCTAAAACATTTTTTGGTGTAGATTATAGCCAACCATTCTAGAGAACCACTGAACCGATTTTTGATCATCAAGGGCGTGAAAAACTTCCAAACACACTAACAGCAACAGGACCTTTTTATATACGATCGGCTTATCAACCCTGTTATTTACTTTGGCTCTTCGGTCCGTCAGCTGGTGTGAATTATTTCTGGAAACAGCCGACTGTGGTTTTATATGGGGGGGTTCATGGATCGGTGAGAACCATAATGATTCAAGCAAATTACCAAAATCGGTGAGCTGAAAGTGACAAATGCCCCAAATAGCTGGAGAGTGGGATAATCAAAAGTGCAAAAAAATGATACTAAATAGAGCTTGGACATGACTCCCTGTCGGAACGCGACTGCACTGATGGAAGATGATAGAAGGTTGTCATATTGTACTGGGATGCCTGATTCTTAATACAAAAAAACCCAGTATGTTCAGTATCAAAGCCCAATGCCAACATTATTGAAATGCTTGCTTGCTCTTGCAAGATACATTACTTAGGTAGGATTAAGGTCCGCCCACTAAAGCACTTAGTTAAGGTTCGGGAAAGATCGTGGTTAGGGGTAATAAGAAGACACGTGAACATAATTGCAGGTCTGACGCAAACAGCGGTCTAGGGCATGAAAGTCCCATTTGCTACATGCCCATTCATCCTAACTAACAAAGTATACTACTTCCTGCATTGACAATGAATAACAGCATTGGGCGTAAATTACGAGGTGAGGAATCATCTATGGATGTATTTCCTAGTGATATCGGGGTAGCAGAGTCCATTTTGGTGCAATAGTGCAGTATGTGACTACCGAGCAGTCGGTAAAGGGCCACCACTTGGACAAAGATGCTGCACTTTCAAATGGTTTCTTTGAATTTAAATCCCAGAAGGGAGCGTTTGGAAGATGCATCATGTGGTAGCTGGGAGGGGAAAAGGGTTGATCCTCCCCGCTTGCCTCTTTTGCACAAGGCTTCTGGTGAAATAAAACGAACCAGAGGAACACAGAGCCTTTTGAAGTGGTGTTGAGCAGAATACAGCCTCTAACCACAGAGCCACTAAACGGCCCAGCCCTGGCAGCGCCACACAGCACAATGGCATTTCCATATGATGTCTGCTGCTAATAGATGCATATATGTTTGAGCTGTTTGGAGCCTGGAGTGTAGAAACAGGGGGTTTGAATACAGAAGAAACAGGAAGGGAGAGTTAATGTAATCGGGGTCAGTTTTGGTGAGGGGTGTCTGTGTTTTTTGATCATCAATCCAACACAAAGATTCTTTAATGTGTTGACTCCTCTGCCCTTGTTGGTTTTCATGACATTGTCTTGTTTCAATAGCTCACTAAACCAAGAGTGTTTTTGTGTTTCAGGAAGAAGAGATGCCCGAGGTGGAGATAGACATAGACGACCTGTTGGAGGTCAACAGTGATGATGAGAGAGCCAGCAAACTACAGGTATGAGACTGTGTGTGTGTCTAACTTTGGATTTTTCGACCTGGACCCAATTTCCCCAAGTTGCTGTGTCTAAAGATCAATGACAACAGCTTTTGAAATTGGTCCAGCATCGAGGCAGCCACTTAACAGGCAATGCTATCACTCGGGGCAACTCTTGAACGTCAACTAAAAGCTTGTTTTTGCCACATTATTACTTACTTACATTACATCCCAGCCCATTTTGTGGCTTTTAACGTTCTCCCTGAATGCTGAACCAATTCAAAAAACGATTGACCCCATCAGCCACTTAGACACAGATGAGATAATAAATGGGGTGAAGCAAAATCTTCGCTTTACAGTCAAATTCGCCACATGACTGCTTTGCATGCTTTCAGGACAGAAATCGACACTGCTGCCTTTTCTACTGCATGGTTTGGATTTTTCCACCCTGTATGACCGAATGTGACTGCATTAACAAAGAATAGACTTAGAACTGTGAAGATAATGTCTGAAAACATCGATCTTATCCTTAAAACTCACCCTTTTCACTTGTTTACACAGGAATCATTAATAGACTGCTACAAACCAACAGAGGTGAGTATGTTTAGTGTGTCTCTCATGCACAATAACACTTTGTTATTTGTCCCCACGGGGCACACAGAGTAGTACAGAGATAGATTATTGATGCTCACATGTCGATCCGCTGTGTATAGAGTGTATTGAGTACTGTATGTCGAAGCATCGTGTCCCACATGTGTGTCATTAATTCATGTCTTGTGACTCACACAAACTAATTCCCTATTTCCGCTGTCATCCTGACCTTAATATGACAGGGTTAAAAGGACGTGTGACACACACACACAAAAGACACAATTACGCTGTTAAAATGACAATGTTGTTGTGGGTTTGTAGGTGTGTTAAGGTGTGTTAAGTGTTTGGACTGGAGTGAGGTGGGGTTAAGCTATTTTGGCGATTACAGGTAGCACAGACCAATCACATTAGCTCTCGTGGACTCCCCATCTGTCATCTGTGTGTGTGTGTGTATGGGTGTGTGTGTGGGTGTGTGTGTGACATGAGGTCAGACTGTGACAAGGTCGACAAGGTCACTGGTATCCAAAGCTACAGAAGTGTCCGACCCGGTTGAAAGCCACTGATACATGTCACACCCACACACACAAACACACAGAAACACACACACACACACCTAAATGCACTGTAATCCTTTGAGAATGTTGCACAGATGCCATTTTGAACACAAGCCCACAGAGGAGGCATCAGCTGGGGATGAACAGTGAAAGAAGTGAAGCAACGGAGAGAAATGCTACAAAGTTAGAGAGTGATAGGGAGGATGAAAGAAAGAACAAGAGAGCACTGTTAGTCAAAAAAAAAAAAAAAAAAGGTGCGCTGGGAAAATAACAGGAGATGAAGTGAGGGATATGAGCTATTACAAAGAGATGGGAGGAGAGGGATTCAGAGGGATATGTGAAAAGACGGCTAGAGGCAGAAACAGACAGGAGTGAAGGGGGGAGAGGAGGAGGAGATGTTCAGAGGGAGGAAGAAGAGGGGGAGGCATCAGTAATTAGGTCATCAGCAGAGTCACCCCTGATATAATGAGGGGGGATTATAATTTAACATATTCTCCGCCACTCTCACACCGTCGTGGACCTCAATGCAACCTCCTGCTTAAATTTACTTCACCATTCTTATGCTAGGCTAAGCTAACTGTTAGTTGAAGCTCTATATTTAGCGTAATGTGGAAAATTAACAAAATGAATCCTTTGCCAATTACTACATTCTTTACAGTTATATAGGACCTGTCTTCTGTCCATCACCTCCAAATCAAGCCCTCACACATTTAAAAAGCAGGACAATTTTGCCTGAAACATAACAAATTACCTGATTTAAATTATAGTTTTCTTCTATGCGGTGTTTAATAACTTAAGGAAAAAAAATGTTTCTATCATGTGAACTTTCTTCCTAACTCATTTTCTCTCTCTCCCTCGCAGATCTTTGTCCGTGATTTGCTGGGCAGGATAAGGGGAATGAGAAAACTCAGTGCGCCAACTAAGAAGGGCCTATAATGGCTGTGATCTCAACCATCGACCATAAACTATGTCATCTCAGCTCCACCTACTTAACCCACTCAACATGGACTGTCATCACACCGAATAACTTATGTAAACACGACGGCATTAGTAACTATTCTGCAACCTGCAAACAGGCACCATAAACTCCATGCATATAGCACTAGTCATTCATTTCACAAATCACGTAGAATAACAAGGTGTATTATTATATTTGACTGTTGAAAAGGTACGGAAGCAAAACAGAGCCATCATGGTTTAATAGAATACAGCCACAATAAAAAATATCAAACCCCGGAAACGTGCGAGAACTACAACTGTGCGTTGACATGCATACCGCCTAATTCCACATTTCAGAGCCATGTTACAAGCGGATGCTGTAATCCCAACAGCCATACAGACTAAAACAACAACTAAAAAATAAAAAGGAGGTGGTGAAAAATGCATAAAAAAAAAAAAAATTTGTACTGCAGTAGGTGTGAAATTAGCTGTAGCACTATGTAAACACAGTGCTTCATGATTTGGTCATTTTTTTACTGAGGTGTTTTTTGCGGTTACTTCTTTTTAGAAAAAAATGTACTGTATGTTGCCATTTATTGTTCATGTGATTGAAATGTGGTCTTCAACAGTTTTCATTTTTGTCCTACTTTGAAGCCATCCTGCTTATCCTTACTTCATCCGTGCTTGCAAAAAGTAAGGGAGCTCCTGTAGTTTTATTTCTAAGCACAAGGCGTTATTAATACAACAATTGTTCTTTTTGTGATGTAAAAACTCTGGAAGGAGTGTGGGACATTTTAGCAAGCAAGGCTAAAAAAGTGTGAAGATTTTTTTGTTTTTTTTGTTTTCCCACCCACGGTATACTTTTCATCACAGCAAGGCATGATGGGTGTTGCAGTTCTCCGCGTGAGACTCCAAAAACCTGTATGATTAGCAGCCTTTCGTTTATCAAGTTAGGGGCGTTGTCCGTTGTTCTCCCACATCAGAGTATATATCAGCTGGTCATTTAGGTTTAAGCACAAAGCCCATATATGTAGTTGTTTCTCACACTCTGGTTCACTAAACTCTGCTAACTTGCCTCTCTATATAGTGGTTAGTGTTGCCTTTAAAGGACATCCAGGATCAGCTCACTTTTTTTCTCAGCACTGAACCTTAAATACTTAAATACAACCTTAAAAAAGGCAGATATGGTTGAGTCAGAACCCGAAAAAGGTTTGACAATTAAAACCTGTCAGGTCCTGTGAGGGAAGGTGTGCCAAAACTGGGAGTATTGCATCTTAAAGGTCGTATTTCACGGCAGCATTAGTGTGACACAACATTTCCACAGAGATTGTTTGTCAAGTTTCTGAAACATCTTACCGAGCGGGCGCAGAATTTTTAAGATGTTTTTCCAGGTTGCAGAAGCGATGTTGTAATTGCGTAATCCCAGGTTTAAGAGGTGGATTTAGTTATTTATTGTTGTCAGTGTGCACCAACACACTCAAAAAAAATCTGTAAGCTCTGGTACAATCATGACTTCGCTATGGGGTTGGGCCCAGTTTCACTTCCAAGCAGTCGAACATGTACTGACCGGAATGGAGCAGACCTTAATCTGCCATATTCAATATATACCCTCAGTTGCCAAAGACAAAAGCAGGGCAATGTTTCATTTTAACATAACACTTGCAAAGCACCCGTCTTGCATGCTAACAACAGAGAGAAAAAAAAAACACAGATTAAGAGAATAGATATTATGAACTTATAATCAAGCAAAAAATACTTTTTTGACTTAGCTACCATGTCTGACTTTGTAGAACTTTTTGTGTTGAAACGACGTGACGGTCACGTTGGAGAGAATCCAGGAAAATTTTAAAAATGGTGCTGTTTTTTGATGTTCTTCCCAGGTTTTTTGTTTTTGTTGTTGTTGTATAAAAACACATTTTCACTGTTGGTTGATGACAGAGAAATGTGTCTGGAAGAGGCGTGTATGTCTTTATTGATGGGGCGCATACAGTCTAAAGTGGCATCCTCTTTGCATTTCCTTTCCTCAATCTGCACTGAGCTGAATGAGTATCGCCAAACTCAGCTGGCAACGGTCGATTTGTTTGTGTCTTTTCTGGATCAGTGAATTGGAAGGAAAAGTTGAAGAGGACGCCATTATAGGCAACTGAGATGCATCCAGGACTCATGTTGAGGCACTCCATAGGGTTTTTTCTCTCTCAAGAAACAGTTCAGGGGTAATAGGCGGATATTTTATAATTTATGGGATTTCATGTAGAGAGTATTTTGAAAGCGTCCATACTAGAAAGCTTTACGTTTGCATGTATTTTTAAAGTTGCATGTTGAGGGGAACATTTTGTTGGCCCAAAGGTTTTTATTTCACAAATTAAAAACACTTTCCTTTTTATACCTTTTATTATTATTATTATTATTAAGACTTAAATATTCAGTTTTGCAGCTGCAGTTTTGATTTTCTGTACATCCACAATAAGCGTTCTTGTTTTTAAAATGTAATGTGATGTGTGGTTTGTTTTTGCTGATAATAAAAATGCAGAAGGACTCTGTACTGTTTAAACAGATGCCTTCCCTGTGTGTATCATTTATTTTATTTTTTTATGGGAAAGCAGTGTATGCCGTTGTGGTTTATTTAAAGAAATACTTTGACACGGCAAAATATCCTTATTTTCCTTCTTATAGAGCGTTAGCTTAGCCTAGCATAAAGCCTGTAAAAAGGTAGCTAACCGCTAGCCTGGCTCTGTCCAAAAACAAAAGTTCAGTAACTAACACACTATATTAAGTTTGTTTAATTGGCACAAAAACAAAGTCTGAATGCCAAGTTTCTGTTTCCAGTCTTTAAGCTAAGCTAAGCTAACCAGCTGCTGTGCATGTGTGGTTCTTCTGCATATTAGAGCGTCGTGGTTGCCAATGTGTTCCTTATCAGTGCCAGACAACGCTGCAGTAGTTTAGTAGGACAACCCTGTCTGATTCTGTAAAGGGCTCATCAGGGTATGAAATTATTGCTCAATATGCGCATGAGTAGCCTTTCTCTGCAGCATGTCTAGCCCCGTATGGACTAGCGTACTGTACATTGTTGCTAGGTAGATCTCAGATTAAAGAGGGCACTAAGAAAGAATAATCCCAATCAAACTTTTAAGTTGCATGATCACCGATGTGTGAGGCAACGAGTCACCTCGAATCAAAGCTCATATATTTTTTACCGACAGACAGAGAGAGAGACACGCTTGGTGAATGTGCCTCAGCTTTTATTCCCGCAGAGAACGTGACAATGAATGTCTTTTCTGTTTCACTGACACCCATTCCCAAAAACAGCCTCGTGGATTTCACTGCAGGAAACAGAATGTCGGCGAGCAGGCGAGGGGGGGTGAAACAGAAAGCTAATGCGGTGCCGGCCGCAACGAGGCTGCTTGTGCCTTTAAATTCCGTGACCCACTTTTCACAGCTGGGGCTGGCTGGCAGGGAGCGCTCGTGCACGCTGCCTTGAATAATTGGGACTGCAAGGTGAATGTGAGGAGAATAGTTAAGGACGGGAGCATCCCCCCTCGGCAGCCGGCATGCTCGGTCCAGTCAGCTGGCTGCACACCAGCAAACCTCACACCAGCGCGGTGCTCCAAGCCGCCGTCGGTCACGCCGTTTCAGACTGTTAAAACTGATGTGAAGGGAGACAGTTGCTTGACAGAAGAAAAAAAAAAAACGTGTACGGGTGTGTGAAATGAGATTGCAGTGAAGTGAAATTATCAGTTTACACAATAGAAATCCAGCACATCTTCTAATGTGAAATAGCTCTGCAGACCATACTGTACATTTGATGTCTTCCCATCCCCCTCCTCATTTTGTCATTCCCTCTCTTGATCCGATACGTTCCCCTCCACCCCCCCACTCGACTCTCCTCTTGACTATATTTTCCCCCTTTCCCTTGTGGACGCAATGATCCATCATGCCGATACTTCAGAGAGACAGAAAGCGAGGCACGGGGGAGGGAAAGCAGATTGAGAACAGAAAAAAGACAAACTGTACATGACCAGGGTGGTACAGCGAGAGATGAGAGATAGGTTTGACACCGGCAGCATCCCCCCCCCCCTGTTCTGCTGGAAGATAGATCCCATCTTGTCTCCACTGCTGTGGAACCCGACTGCAGCATCAGACAAATGCTGGGCCGACATGTCACGCTGTTACAGTCTGCTCATTCATTCACATGACAGGCAATTCAGCCACACAGCATCACGCAGACAGAGAGGGGAAAAAAGAAGAAGAAGTGGGGGTGAATTCTTCCGTTTAGCCTGCACACTGGGCCTGCTGCATTGTGGGTAAGGAGGACTCTCTCTCCTTACAATCCAGACAGTAACCTGAAGAGATCTAGAGCAACTGGAACATTACTAGAAACAAATAAAGTGCCTAAAGTGGGCCAGACGAAGTTGCGCCAAATTGAGTCATTTCCAGCAAGATTGTGTGTTTGACACCTACTGAATATTTCATTCTACTTCAACTTTAAGTACAACCGAATCCCTGTGAGCAACCTCCTTTTCCTCAACTCTATAAATACTATATAACACACATGCACGTGCTCCACTTACACAGCTTGCATGTGTGTGTGTGGCAAAACCCGCACTGCACCTTGTGGGAAATCCATTTAATTTCACTACGCTGAGCTCATTCAATTTCCCTGCACTCCAGACATGAATGTTACAACTCTTGTTCTTCAAGTAGAAAAAAGGGGTCAATTTGCACGAGATCACACAGACTTTTGTCGCCAACATTGACCACTTTACCCATTACTACTACTACTAATACAGCTGGAGATTAACGGGCAGAGAATGAATGAGTAGAAACTGCTGCTGTCTGAAGCAGTTTTAGTGAGAAGTTCAAAGCCTTTACCTCAGTTATTACTGGCATCAGCAGTTGTAGATGATGGGTTGGACGAAATAAATTAAAACTCTAGTATGAAAGTTAAAGTACTTGATCTGCAGAAATATTATCCCTATGAAAGATAAATTACTTTATATTACAGTATTTAATTGCCAATACTGAGACATCAATGCATGAGTAGCGTCTTACTGCTGTAGCAGGTCTAACTGGAACTAGTTTGATATTTTAGTCCATTAGTCTCCCTCTAAAGAGTCACATGAGGATTATTAGAGTAAAAAAAAGTACAATAATTCACTCTGAAATGGAGTAGAAGTATACAGTAGCACAGTAAAAGTCATCCAAAATCATTGGAATGGACAGGTTGTAATCGATAGCAAGGATGCACACAGAGCGTTGTGTAAGCCCACCCAACAATATAAATGCCTGGATGTCAGTAAACACTGCTGTTATAAACACTGCAGCGCAGACGATACCACCCGAGGGATTACTGGCCAGGATTTAGAATTAATAGCACTATTTACTCGGGTCACGTAGCCATATGTCTGCTGGCCTGTTTGTGTGTGTGAACTGCTTGTTTTTGAGGTTTGTTTTCCTTCTTGTGATTGGTGCCTTCTACGCATATGCAGAAGGACGAGATTGGTCGGCTCTAAAAGGTCCCATACCTCGATACAGCGTGTGTGCATGTGTGTGTGTGTGTGTGCGTGTGTGTGTGTGTGTGTGTGCTCAAGGCAGGGCAAGTCTATTTAAACAACATGGGGGGGGACTCCTGGCGGGGGATCTGTCTATCTGCAGGGGGTGAGTTCAGATCATTCTCTATTATGCCATCTGTTTCAAGTGAATTATGTAGAGACAGATCATTAAAGAGGCTATTGTGCCACCAAAACAACACTACATGCTCAGTACCATACATGGTCTTATTTCATCCATACATAAATGATTATTTCATCAAAAGAAGAAAAAAAGAGAGAGAAAGATTTGTTCTTTAAAAAAAAACACAAAGATCGATAGGAAACCACAGAATGGTACGTACAGAATGCAAAGTATTGTAGACAAATTAAAGCATCCTAAATCCTCTGATTTGATGGTTTCTTTTGTTCTACAAATCTTTTCCCAAAAATATAATAGTGAGGTTTAACAAACTGTTCTCATTTGCCAAAAAGAATGAGACCGGTGGGGTGTTGCTATGGAGAGATGGTCCTGTCTGTCTCCTGCCTGAAAGGTAATATGAGGATAAAGAGACGGGGCAACCGAGGCAGACGGAGCTTCAGACACAAAGGAGTCGGTGCTGGAGTCGGTCTTAACGGAAAAGTGATAAGACAGAAAGTGAAAAAGTACTGTGTGGTACAAAAATGGCAATAACAGTTAATAGTTAATCGTCTGCTTTTGTCTCTGCGATGAAAAGGCAGCACCGTAACAGCATGTGGGTTACTCGGGGACAGCAGTTGAACCTACATAGCAGCACTGTGCTTTATTATTCATTTCCAGAGTTTGGGTGATTGCACCATCATGAGAACATCTGCAAAACAGAATAAATGAAAAATCAAGCACACTCATTGTGTGAGGTACTATACATGCAAGAGAAAGATGATGGGAGCCGGGAAAATGTATCCATCATCCAATATCCATGAATGCTATATCACCACTACATCTGCTTTTTTGTTTGTTTTAATTGACGAGATGTGGCGTTGCGTTACCATCGCCAGCGCAGTGTGTGCGTTGTTTACCTCATTATCTCCTAGATGTTCTACATGTGTTTAGCACCACATAATTAGCTGTAATGATGCCTTGCATTGCTGTGGGAAATATTGCAGTGACAGGTATATCGTGATTTAATGACCTAATACAGTTTTTAAATGCAAACAGGAAGCTTGTTTTTTTTTAATGGCACTCAAAGTTCAGAGATGCATTCTCCCTTTTAGGAAACATATTTTTATCAAGGTTCATAATGGTTGTAAAAAAATGATTTCTCCTCTGGTTTAAAGCAGTTATTTCAATATGTCATTGATATTTAATGTTACAGGGAGAGTTTTAAGGGGCTTTAATGCTGCATCCCTCAGGGTTGTTGATCCTGCTTTTTTCAACCATCCGGCTTAATCTAGAAACTTAACTGAACTCTTGTTCCGATGTCTGCTGGCCCATGCTGCGTGTCTTGCACACAAGCAGCACACAAATTAATCCAAATGAATAAGCGAGGAGCAAAGAGGCTGCTTGTCCTCAAAACCAATCACTTCCTCGATCTGCCGACTCCCCGGCACAGCGGCCCACTGCCGCCCTTGGTTGATCTTCCACGAGCATTAATCAACAGATCAGCATTCGGTGGAAACGTCTGACATCCATCGCTTTCGAATCTTGCACACATTTAGGTCAAGCAAACACGCTAAATCTCCCCGTGGCTTCCCTCACGTCAGTTCAGCAAGTAAATACACGATGTAAGGAGTGTGTATGTTTCCTTTCACTGTGAGGATCGATTCATATGCTGGGGGAATCTTAAGATCCCTCCCTTGGGAACCAATTACTCACAGTTTTGGGGAGGCTTTCATCTTGCACATGTGACCCCTGAACATCACTCCGGGCATAACCACCACCTCCTGTAGCGACTGAACCCTGTGCACCATGACTAACCTTCTCGGCTTATGACACAGGCAGCTAATAAAAACTGATCACTAAAGAAGAGGGGCTCGGGGTGGGTTTGTCTAAAGGGGTTTTGTCTCAAAACATAAGGAGGCAAATGGGGCTTGGGTTAACCCTAAGTTCATAAGTAAATATGTCTACAACAGAGTGAAGTGAAGGCATCACGGAGATGTCTGTCTGTCGGTGTGTGCGAGTCTGCGGGTATATTACCTTCCAGGCCAAAATCTCCTCCCTCCACCTCCTCCATCAGAGGAATTGCCAAACAGCTGGTTGCCATGGTTTCAGTTGTCCTTGCACCAATCAGTAGCCATTTTACTGTGAGTCCAGGGGGGGTAAGCCTTCCACAGTCTGGCAAATAGCAGCGATATGAGCAGAGATTAGCATACATCCAGCCCGGAACAGCAAATCCTTGCTCAAATATCTCTGGGTTAGTGGAAATAACAGTGGTCTGGTCTATTTTAGTCTCGTGCCTCATTTTGTCTATTTGAAATGCTTCTTTGTTAAAGAGCAGCTGTGAGGCGAGACAGCCTTTTATACATGTCTTATGCACTGTGCTGTTCATTGACAGTTTTTGGCAAACGCAAACAGATTTAGATGTTTGATGAATTGCTAAAGTCTGTGGCGATGTGACGTCATGGATAAATCAAAGCTATTGTTGTTCACGCATAAATATTCCAGGAATTATACAATACCTCATTATTTTTTAATAACTCCGCAATTAGCAGAATCTTGTGACCTAAACATCTTATTGATGTATCAATGAACCCTAATGAGAAAGACATTGAATCTCTATAACAGGACTGAGTCAGGTTTTGATGAGTCAAACATTGTTAATGTAAGAAGAGGGCTCCCCCTGCTGGCCATGTCGGACATAGGCGATACATTGAATGGTTTTTGCCAGTTCAAAACCTTTGGCTATATAAAATGTTTCTATAACCGCCATCTAATGAAAACCCTGTATCTCCACATTTGGGGATTTGGAATTTTTCATCCAAACTGAAAGATAAAGTGTTCTTTTTTTTTGGGTTGAAAACAATTATCCTACTTGTCAAGTCAGATAACACAAAAAACCCATGGTTACAAAGCCTTAATCAAAAATACCAAAATAAAAACAAGATGGTGATGACTTTCATGAGACAGCTACAACTTCAAATGTCCTCATTTTTCAGAAAAAAGTAGCTGAGCCCCCTTTATCTTTAGGACAAAAAGATAAGATAATGTGCTATACACCCACAATCAGCCCACAGGTATCATATATTGGCCGTATGATTGACAGTTTCCTCACCCTCATGTTCACTGTGTTGCATCTGATGGGACAAGACTATTAATGTCATAATCATAAGCCTATTTCATGGAAGATGTTCAGTTTCAGGGTCCCGGTATTGTGCATGCGAGCTCACTGCCACACTGTCGTGACTTATTTGGACATTTCAGATTGAGCAGAACCTTCGTAGGTGTTATCAGTGACACCTGTGCTCCACCCAACTTCAACCTGACTTGAAGTCTAATTAGCTAGATATAAAGGGCCTCTTCACAGGAGACGTTTTGACACGTCATAGCAGGGTAAACCCAAGTGGAATTATTAAAAATGAATTATGGGTCCATTCCATTTAGCGGCACCGAGTTAATGTAATTAATTACACCTGTGCTTACCCTGCAATTGCTTGTCAAATGGCTGCTGTGAAATTAGCCTATTGGAAACACCTGTGAAAGTGTGCAGGGCCTTTAAGTAGTACTCCCATTTAAACTTCTGCCAAACTTTTAATACCTGTTCTGACATCCAGAAGAGCTACTATGACTCGTGATGAGTCAAACATGAAACTGCAAAAATATATATTTTCTTTGCTTATATGAAGTGACACTGAAATCATTTGTACCTTGTATCCATTTAAGATGTACACGTATTTAAAACATATGAGCTGAAAAGAAAGTTTGGTTTTAAACTCTTTTTACACTCATGCAGAGGGATATTTCAACAAAATTCCTGATTTTAAAGACTGTGACCTTTTTTATTTATTATTATTCTTTTGATGAATAGACAGCAATGCTATTGATGTGACATGCATATACAGACATTCCCCACCAGATGTCAGCATAAAACTTATTTGACTTGAACGCCTCACCTTGCCCCATCCAGTTTATGAAGCAATTCTTTCATCCAAGCAGCACACAAATTATTTCACATATAGATAAACCCTCTTTATAGTCAGTGAGCTAAGGCATATTTGCTTTAACAAGGGTGCATTCACGGCCCCGAATTAATGTGGGAATGATTGAGACTAACAGTGCGTGAAAAGTAAATTTCGTCCAGCATGTGTGCTGTTTACACACTAGTAAAAAAAAAAAAAAAGAAGTGTGTTTGACTACAAGGTGTTTGCGTGTGTCGTCCCCCACCTGGCCGTTGGAGGGTGCCCTCCCTCCGGTCCTCCGGTCCGGCCCAGCCTCGGGATCATTGCAGCAGGTCCCTCGGGTTCCAGCCGCTGATCCCTCTGCGCTGACGTCAGGAGAAATGGCGGACCAGGATGGCAGCGACGCATCTCCTCCCGAGTCCCAAGGTGAGTTCCTACAGACAGAAAAGTTAACTTGAACGACATTTTGTTTCCTTAAATAGGACGAGGCGTTGTTTTAAGCACTTTCTCGGCTCCGAGTGGCTCCGGTTGTTTCCGTCTGGGGGCGGTTTGAACGCTGAATTACAGAGCGAGCCGGTCGGTCATGGGAGTGGGATTAACTATCAAAACCGACTCAACTCAGGCGCTGTTGCTTAACGTTTATTAAACCTGCTCTATAAAAAGCCCACCAATGTTTCTAGTCGTACCTTTTCTGTTGTTGTCGTTGTTGAAAGACATTTTTAGCTCCTCCGGTGCTCGCGGACACCTGTTGCTGACATTTTGAAAAGCCCCTTCAGTGGACGTGACAGGTGATTTTTTTTTTTTTTAATGGAAATTAACAGAGCTGTAGAAGTTAGCTAGTTTATCTTCTAGGCTAACGTTAAAACTTTTGTTCCTGGCTCTGTTTGTTATTCCGTCCAAAGTTTGGAGCGGCTTCTTCATACCTCAAACTTTTACTACAGCACCGGTTAACAGGTGCGACCCTAACTGTTGCTTTACGGCGTCGTCTCATGTATCGTATTAACGTCAAAGCTGCGCCATAGCAACGTTGCGTATTTAGCTACTGCTCTTGTTCTGAGTGGTGGTTTGTAATTTAAATCTCAATTTTGTCTCAGTTTAAAACATAAATAAATAAATACAAATATTAGGCATAAAGCAAAAATATAATGGTGGTGCGTGCAAACTCCTGTCAGTCTGGTAATTTCTCTTGTTTGGGGCAAAGCATCCATGCAATAGCCGTTTGTCTCCAGTGATGTCGCCAAAGTCAAAGAGAGAATAAAATCATGTATAATCCACCTTTTATTTAAAATTATAAAGCTGAATCACAAACAGCCGAACATTTCTGTGTGGTATATTTACAAGTGTATTTGCACCTTTGGGCCACACCACTATGATAAATCAAAACAGGTCTTTTCCATTAGCTATTAATGGCAAAATACCTGCAGTGACATCACATTGGAATCTTGTTAACGCAGTGTTTTAGTCCCTGAATTACCCATCCATCTTTAGGGTGGGGGGGCTGATTAAACATTGTTGTAGGCGTGTCAAAGTTGTCTTAACTGTAAGTCAATAACCTCACCACCTTTGCACGCTCCGTAATATTTGCTTGGGGGGTTTGAGCATGCAGAATCTTACAAATTGCAAATTTGACTGGGAATTTTGAACTGTTTCGTAAGATTTTTCACCTTTTGACCATCTTGGTCATATCTCTATGTTGTGGGTCAGAATAGCAAGAAAAGCATGCTGGCTTGTATACTGCAAAATGAGCTGATGCAGTTGCACGTCCAGGTATCTTTTGGCATACTCTATTTGATATACTTTGTATTGGGACATACATAAATCGTATGGTTTATGTATTTTTCTCCTTTAATCGTTCTATCTTCACCATTATCACCCTCTTTCAATTTTTGCATGAATGTCTGCTTATGTTAGCCTAATATAAACCTGCTCCTATCTCTCAGCATCCATTTTAAACAACTTCCTTCCATATATGCATTATTTATCTGATATTCCCATGCTGCTGTGAACTGTGGAGACACACAGTCGACTGCACCACTGCGTCTTTGACCACAACAGTGAAGCTGGCTCTAATGTTATGACTGCCCTACGGGATTATCAGATGTTTTCTCAAATCTGCCATTCTCTAATCTGTGCCATCCAATAGTTGCCTCATAATATGCCTGCACAAAAATGCTTTGTATAGCTTTTATACTACTTTAAGGCATCTGATAGCTATGGGGTCATGTTACCAGGTGTGAATGTGTTGCAGTTCACCTACCTATTCATCCCTTCATGCAGGGTCTTTTAATTTTGTTGTGCATCTTATTTTTGTTGTATTTTATACAATTCCAAACCTCATGTCACAAAGGGCTTCGACAGAATGAGCTTTTAGCTTTATCTCGCTATAAAAAAAATCTGATTGGCACATCTAAATACTAAAAATATGCATGTGACATATGCTTTAAAATAACATTTCTTTGCTGACAAATCAACAACGACAGGAAACATCATCCTTTTACTTTTAAATTGTTGTTCATCTTTTGAATTAAACATGACAATAAGCTTAAATGCTTGCATTGCTCACTGTATCTGTTTATATATCGGCATCTGTCTGAGTTTCTCACACACATGGAATATGTGTGAGAAGGGTGTGTAGCCTCGCCTCTCCGGTTTATGTCTGAGGGTAGGATTTCAGAATTACTCTAACCTGCAGGGACAACGATCAGATTGCTCTTTCATGAATGTGCGTTTGTACAGCATGTTGCCTCAGGAGATGAGGCTGCAATTCTTGTCCTCCTGAATGTCTTTTATATCCTACAGTAGTTACTTGAAGGCATTGTGAATATTTGATATGTTACTGTACATAATACTCTGCTCTGAAAGAGTCTTTATGAGGCTAGTTGCTGAGCAAACGTTTACTTTATATGTAGGCCAACTATGGGAAGAAATGCATCTATTGTAGAGACATAGGATTACTTTAGCACCGGGGTGCATAACTTAAATGATAATGATGCGATCCTCATTCCTCTATGACACAAGTTGCATTGTGTCAAACTTACAGAAATATAGTTTGCCTAAAACTGACAAAATGCGATAAACATACTGAGTTTCAGGATCCCCCAGTTTCCCCATTTCTTATCTTGCTTCTTTTCTAATTATTTTGTAGCATTGATGTTTTTAACGACAGCATCCCGGAGAAAGATTTCAAGCTGTCATGCTGGTTGTTTAATCTCCGTGTGTCGGCCTATTTGCTTTGGTAGACGTGAGCTTAGCCTGAACAAGCACATGAAATGGCTGTTCAGGCTGGTGTTTGCACTGCAATTGGACGGGGCTCTTTTAATGTGGCCTGTGATAACTTTATTGCCCTGTTATTTCTCCCTTCTGTCCGTGGCACCCGACAAACTGTGTCCCTAATAGCTTCAACTGCTCCACACTTCTCTCTTCAGTGTGAAATGAAAGTGAAGCACCACTTAGAATCCGGTAATACTGTTCAGATATGACTAGTGATCTGCAGATTCTTACTTCTTTATCTTTCTGTTCCCGTAAAGAGCCAGCAGGACATGAATGTAAAGATATCATATTAATTGTACTACTCCCAATATGTCAAATAGATGATGGGCTCTTTAAATGCAGAATGGGGCGGGGACATAATAAACCATGTGCTCTATGAACACACCCCTTCCACAGAGGCAACTCCAGCACTGCACTGTTTGCTTTGGTGTGTGCATAGACGTGCATCCCGACTTGTGTGTGTGTGTGTGTGTGTGTGTGTGTGTGGGCATTATATTAAAGTGTGCCTGTCCTCTGCTCTCTCGCCTCCACCCTGCCACTGCATCACTGTTCCATGCGCTGCCGTTGTCACGGAAACCCTTTACCGGTACCGGCTTACTTTCCACCGCTGGATTTGCACTGAATATTTCAACGGTCGTGCTGACCTCTGTCACTCGTGTATCTGTGGGCCATCGGAGTGTGTGCTGTACAGTCAGTGTGATGCTTCTGACAAGTTTGCCTTGACAGAATAGGCCCAGCAAGAGAGGAGCGAGGAGGGAGAAGGGTTGCTGCAGTAACAGTAGTGACAGCAGCAGCAGCAGCAGCATCCTCTTGATTCACTCAGCTCTTGAGTGAGGAAGTCAAGGGAGGTGCCATCTTTCCAGCTTTCGACTGAGCCAGTCTCGTGGATTAAGTCTTCTTTTCTAAGCCAGACGACAAGAGCTCATCCTCAGACTCTGTTGCACTCTCTATCTCTGTCTCTACACCGGGCGCCGCCATCGTAAGCTGTGTTTCCATGGCACAGTGGGCAGCTCCGTTTCCCTCTCTTCATGCTCCCAATCATCATCATCACTCTGACCATTAACCTCCTTTAACCGTCTCCTTTTTATCGATCACGTCATAATTTAATTTCCTCCATCTCTACTGCCCATTCTGTTGTCCCCTCCTCCTCCTCTCTTTTTTCTGCTTGCTCAGAAATGGATCAGCAATGTACAGCCAGTGGAATTGGCTGTTAGCATTAACTTTTAACTCCCTACATCGTCACTGAGGAGAAGGCTTTCAGTTGCTTGCTGTCCATCACAATCGTCTGGCATCCTCCACTGACCTGCCCCCCCCCCTCCCACCCACCACTGCAGGGTGGGATGGGTAGGGGTTGGGTGAGTTAGCCAGGGGCTCGAGGGTTAGCAACAGGGCAGGTCATGCCAGATAGTAAAGGACAAGGAGGAGGTGGAGGTGGGCTCTCGCGGGGCAAGTGGAAGCTGAGGAAGGGAGGCAGCCGTTCAGCCATCCCGGCACTCTTCACCATCACTGAGGAGGAGGAAGGGCAGAGACGGAGAGATGCTCGCAGGAGGAAGACAAGAGGTATGGAGGAAAAGGATGGAGGGGAAACTGACAGGGATGTTGAAGTGGAGAGCACCATGTGCACGCTCTAGTACTTTCACTGTTTGAGCTTCATTTAAACTCTTACATTGTGTGCTAATGTGTGTGTGAAGGCTTTCATATCTGGGACAGAGAGGCTACCAGGGCAGAGAAATCTGAGACCAGTCTCCAGGGAGCCACAGGAGTAGACGATATAAAAAAAGATCTGAAGTTGTGGATCATTAATTACATGCATACGTGTGTATTTGTTACCGTAGTAGGACGTGAATGATGTATACGTGTGCCAAGAGCTTGGGCTGGGGTTCAGAAGAAAAGTCCTCTTAACCCATCATGCTCAGCCATCTGAAGACAGGTGGCTGACAGGTCTGATGAGAGAGCGGTGTGCGTGTGGAAACCAGCTGACAGGGCGAGATTGGGTCAACACAAGGGCAGCAGATCAGAGCGAAGGTGCAGACTTCTTCACGTGTACCTGGTTATGAATGCATCAGTGAGCAGAGCGGTCGGTCGGTCGACAGCACTGCAGTCACAGCAGGCATAAATATGCTAACTTTTAACTGATATTCTCTTCTTATGAACGTCTCCATTCATTCATTTCATTTTAGAGTGGACGTTATCTGCTGTTGGGTTGCATTTTCAGCGACAGTTGGTTTCAGTAACCTGTTTCTGTCTAAGTATTACTAAGAATTAGCATGGGAAGGCTATGGGCCATGTGTCATGGCTGTTGTAGTATTACAGACTGATAGTCACTGGATGTGTGGTTGTGCAAATGTAGGTCAGGAGACAAGAATATAGAGCAAATTGAGATTTTCAGGGTCCTTCTGGATCTGGAAAATGCTGCTGCCCCTAAAACAGAAATATACTCTGTGGTGTAAATGTTAAGTCAGCAGTGCTGGGAGAGGTTTGCAGTGGAATTGTGATGCAGTGCGCACCATGTATATGCATTTTATTATCCATTATACCTTTTATTTTGAAAGGTGAAAAGAGAACTTGTATATAACTGATTGACGAAGGGTTTCTTCTTTGACTTGGGGAGACAGAAGGGTGATCAAATATTAAAGATTCAGATTTTCACCTTATTCACCTAGCTTCCATCAGTCTTACACAGCTCTAAGCTAATCTGACTCAATGTAACTATAGTTGTCTGCAGCTTAATGGTATAAAAAGGACAATACAACACAAAATAACTATCTGACTATTGCTAATTACATTTCCTGTAAGTGTAAGGCATGATTCTCATACTCGTAAGGATTCTGTGGTTTTCTCATGGGGCAAGTATGTACAGCTCACTTAAAGCATGAATAATAGAGGAGAACAGACCGAGACAGAGAGGGGAAATGAAGAGATGATTGTTTGTGTGATTCAAGCCTGCAATATCGGATACCTACTCAGTTGTTAGACACTATTTTAAAATGACAGTCATGCTGGGATACTGTCTGTATTTCAAAGATGACAAGTGTAAGTATGATGTATGGCTCAATAGATTTAATAGTCAACAAACATTTATATACGCCCTCATTCAAGACTGTTTGTCATGTTGAACCTTAGCCAACCTTTTTTATTCATCAGGAATAGAGCTGGAGATGAGGTTTGGCTCAGCATAGGCTGTTTGTTTTGGTTGGATAATTGCATTTTACTGATTCTTAATGATTGACCTGCCCATCTCATCAATTTGGATGCCAACTCCAAACTAATCAATCACCACTGTCTAATTACATTACAACAAACAAGAATAATAGAGAATAATATAATATTTGACAGCAGCTGTTTCAATTATTTGTGGTCCTTTTTGTCAAACCTGCTTTCAAAAGCCATAATGAGTGACCAGACGAACCTCCCATCATCTGAGCTCAAACCTGTACCTGCCGTGTGCAACACATGCTGAAGCATCGTCCCCTGAAGGCACCTCTTATCCAGGTCTGACTGCCTGTCCCGGGGCTACAAAGGAGGACTCCGGTCCCCTGCCCCCTTTGCCGCCCTGTTGGCTGGAGCTTAGCGTTTAGCTTAGCATTAGCAGCGGGCTAATCCTCTCAGGCTGCAGGAGAGGCAGGAACCACAGTGAATGCTTCCCTGCTACCCACTGGTCTGGACTGCACAGCATTAATCGCTAACTCTGACCATTTAATCTGACTGCCAATGAATACAGATAGATTGGGGGTGGGGAGGATCTGCACAAACACACACACACACACACACACGCAATCCAGCTCTAGGGGAGGGAGGGGCAGATTAAACAGTCACACTCTCACTATGTCTCACTCTCTGTCTCTTTTACACACACACACATAAACATGCACACACATGGACAAAAGGATGGGGGTTGGAGAGTCGCCACGACCTGTCTCACAGTCAGTTGGCTCTCGACAACAGTGACACCGACCAAAGCCGACCCCTCTCTCTTTCTCCATACCTGCTTTCCCCTTTGGAAAGAGGTCGAGTCCCTCTTTCGGTCGTTTTGGATTTTCTTTCGTCTTATCTTTTTCCTTCATCCCTACACCGTGGACTTTGGATCTGAGCTGATCTTCCCCGGTGTAAGATGTTTGCAAGAAGTAGGAACGTTGATTCTGGCCCTCCGATCTGACTAGTCGGACCGGGGCACTAGCCGGGCATTCAACAGGTCCCATCCTGGCATCGACATCCAGGGAATCATGCGCCAAACTCGAGGTAAAGACTTGCAATTTGATCTCAGGACGTCTACAAATTTCAATGATACATCGGCACAGGATGGGCAAGGTGAAGGGTACGGAACGAACAGATACAGTCCGTCAGTGAAAGAACTTTGTTTCGGTTTTTACTCCAGCACATTGGATTTTAAATTAAACATGACTTTGAGGTTAAAGTACAGGCATTCAGCTTTAAGTAAAGGGTGTTTGCATCCACTTCAGGTGATGGATGTATTTTTAAACTACTTAAACGCTATTGTACTTTGTGTTTTGTGATATCCTCTCTTCCTCTCGGTTGATGGAATATGAAGGAAGCAAAAGGTGGTCGGGGTCTTTGAAGGATTACTTGGAAGTAGCACGATGCTCCAGATGAATTGGTGTGTTTGCAAAAGCTGTTAAACGGCTTCCTGGTGCACACGGGCAAATATACTTTCTGCTTTGGAGCGTTGTTTGTTTAATGACCTCAACAACAGCTGGATGGTGAGATGTAACAGGAGATGGCGACTGCATGTGATGGTGTATTAGTAGACGATTGTAGAAAAGCTTTGGCTCAGTTCAGTTTGACAGCCCTAGCAACTCTCCTGCGACTCTGATCCACAGGATGCCCTTTGACCTCAGCTGACCTGGTATTTTTTTATTTATTTTTTTGGCTCTGTCTGGGATACAGTGCTGCATCCATAGACATTTTCTTTTGACAGTCAAAGTGAGACGGCTCCCTGCGGCATCAGGCCTTGTTTTCTTCAGTCTAGCTCAAGGGCTAGTGCTGTATCATGCAAACACACATGCAAATATTTTCATAAGTGGACATTGTCTGTTGTAAGAATTCCAGTAATGACAATATGGGCCACGTTGTGTCTGACAGACCTACTGTATTTAGACCCAGCTTCTTCTTTAATAAACACCTGTTTTCACTGCTATTCCTCTTTGTTTAGATTTATCATATTACTTCTTCCTGTATAGATCCTTATTTCCCACAAGAATAATTTGCATGTGTGGGAGTGGGTATTTCAATAATTATTTTATGCATTATTTTTGCTCAATCGTGAATCATTTCAATGCATGCAAGTATTCTACAGTTTTAATAATGATAGTATATATTATGAATGGATAATTGTCATTCATTGCATTCGTTGTTCCATTGTGTTTCTTTGCCATAATTTGCAAAAGGGGAATTGTTCCCTATTTGTGTGGTTCATAGCATTTCCAGCAATTTCCAGTGAAGTGCTTCAGTTCAAATTAAGGAAAGTGGTTCTGCTCTGAGCCCGTCATCACTGACTGTTTGTGTAGTGCCTCGTTCAGTTTGTCAGAAGGTCCACTTCATCAGTCACTAGAAGTTAACTTCCACCAATGGAAAGAGCTCCAAGTGTCTTTTTGATGCAGATTAATGGTCTTATGACCTCTTGATGGAGGTGCTTATGTCCCCTCCGAAAAGCCATTTACAAATTTCCATTGTAGTATTTGACTGCAGCACATTTTACTCCTCTCTCTCTCAATGAGCTAATCTTTTGATTCAAGAAAATTACTTGAGGGGAAGTAACACATTGACTAGACTGTTGATTGTAACCTGGCCCAGCCCAGCCTTCCCTGTCATAACAATAGCCATTATGAAACCAGTTCTAAGGCTGGTGCAGCGGAGCCGCGGTAGACCTGGTAATACTCGTGTACACACCTCTGTGGATGTCCCATAGACTGTGAAATGCAATACCTCTGCAGCTATAACAGCTTCGTCCATCTTCTCCTTTTGTGAAATACCGCAAAAAATCAGCAATGGCAGTTTAGTTTATAACATAACACAAGGCATGAAGTGAAATGAGTGAAAATCATCATGCTTTGGTTGCGTTTATTTTGCCTTTTGTTGGATGCAGAACAGATTGTACTGTATGGGAGTGGCATGTCATTTTAACATATATACGGTAGTATACAGTATAACACATGGGAGTCAGTGCAGTAGTTCTCAGTCCCTTTGTACCTGATTAATATCACACAGACTACTCTGGTCATATATCCATGGTAGCATTTAATTATGCAAAAAATAAGAGTCCACTTGCAGCCTACGAAACGTGCACTTTGCCCCTCTCTTCCACCGGCATGATTGTGCATAATTAATGGAGTAGTGTATTCAGCTTGTGCTATTTCAGGTTGAGTCGGTGTGTTTTTTCTTTTTTTTAGTTGAGTCTGGGTCAGGGCGACTGATTTAGTTCAATCTCCAAACTTTCTAGGACAGACTGGTCTCTGTGGAGACACAACTCTCTCCCTCTTTATCACACAAAAGGGATGTTGGAGCATCTGTTCTGCACAACCACAGTACCTCTGCATATAGTGTACAATTCCTTTAGTTAGTTAGTTGCCACCTTAATACTGTTTGTCTTTGGATCCTTGCCTAATCACACCAGCTTTTTACCCCAAATCACAAAGGTGTGCAATATTTGTGACAAGCCCATCTGTTTGGGCCCAAATGTTGAGTCCTGTGTCGGTGTCCAGGAGGCTGAAAATGCTGAGTCACCCTGAGCCCTGATAGTGTGTGCCATTAATCAATAGCCTAGCTCTGAGCTGAGTGGAAACACTGCAACACAGAGGGGGCATAGTATTGTTTTCCCCCAGTCTGTTTCCTGTTAGGCTACTCTGCAGAAGCCTGATTTTAAATGTTGCCAAACAGAGCTCAATGGTGCAATAGAGGGGCCGCACATGGAGACTGTCAGGTTGAAGGTGGACTACTTTACATTTGTTTTGGCGCCCCCCTTTCTTAATCAGTTTTGCATCTGTTTTTGCATTCCTCTTGCTGGTTTGCATACACATTATAGCTACACACACAGCTATTCTAGGTTTAGACCGTACATTACTATGTGTCAGACCACACTCAAATGATTAGTATAGGTTACTCTTGTATTCATGTGTGCTCCTGTAATGAAAACGTACATCTAAAACAAGTAGTAAAAGTGTATTTTTCAATTAAAATAATGAATTCCAGCAAGGTGAGAGGACATCAATAACGTGTCAGCGATGCCTGATTTACCTGAACTATTACTATATTCATAACCCAGATTATTCTACGAATCAGATACTAGCAAGAAAGAGTCAGTATGCAGAGGTGAACTGTATTGAATAAATACTAAATTATGCATGAACATAACTGCTGAAGTATTCAGTGTATTTTTGGTCTACCATGGTGTTGCATGCTTGACTTCAGTACACCATAGACTTTCATGGTGTGGCTCTTTCTCATTGATTTACCTACACACCTGTAGAACCTCTTCTGCGGTGGTTCCTCCTGCCGTTGATGACTTCAAGAACACATTTTGCGATGGTGACACATACACACTCAGCGGGTGACATTAATAACAGCCGCCTGCTTTCATGGCTGGTAATTAAATTGTTCCCACGTTTGGATCAGCCACAGAATAATTAAATCATTTTTAGCAGTGCACAAGGCCAAGGCTTTTATTCCATGTATTCCTGCTTAAGGCGCTTGTCGTGGTTGTAGATGGCTTTGGACAGAGACTGTTTTAATTAAGTGTGGGGTTAAGGTTAGCTTTGGGACGACAACACTGGCTTTGCAAAGGATAATTGATAGTAAAAGGCAGTCATGAGGATTGACACCTTGTGGATTATATTCGTTGAATATTTGCTGACCTTGGAGGACATTATTGGCTCCATAGTTGGTCTATTGCAAGGCCCTGGAAAGCGTCATGGTTACCACCAGTGGATGTACTGAATGTACTTGAAATAAATGCACTTTACTTTATGCCTCAGGGAGAGGTTGGTTTATTGAGCTGCATTTACTTACTTACATGCATACAATTTCAATCGTGGCCTTGATAGAAATACCTTGTGTTTGTTGTTTTCTCTCCATGGCCACTCCATATGTATTATATTTCATGTATGGTATGGACACACTGCAGTGCCTATATTTGATTGTTTTCCCCCCCATGGAGGGTAGCTCTCTGGAGATGCTGCTGAATATAACATGTTTATTGCAGCTGTGATGTAAAATTATGTTTGTCTATCCTTCGGTCTCTTTCTGTCTTTTGTTTCCTCTCTTGGTGTCTTTTTTTTGTCTTGACACTTGGCTTGTTTGTGTCTCTCTCCAGAGTCTTACTCCCAGTATAAATCGGAGGATGGCAGAGCGTCTTCAGCCGGCCGCCCCGGCTCCTCGGGCTCCGGGCAGACCTACACCCCCACCTTGACCCCCACCCCGACCCCGACCCGCACCACCACCAGCAACAGCCCCAGTAACAATGCTGCCACCAAGACCGGTAAGTCACAATAGCATACGGGGAAACATTTCTCTCACGCTCAGACAAATAAAATGAGACATAAAACACTGTGCAGTTTAACAGTCGTTTGTGTTGCAGACTCGTTGCTCTTCAACAAGATCGACGAGAGACAGAGGTTAGCCCGTGAGCGCCGGGAGGAGCGTGAGAAACAGACCGGTGTGTATTCTTTAACTGTGTGTGTGTGTGTGTGTGTGTGTGTGTGTGTGTGTGTGTGTGTGTGTGTGTGTGTGTGTGTGTGTGTGTGTGTGTGTGTGTGTGTGTGTGTGTGTGTGTGTGTGTGTGTGTGTGTGTGTGTGTGTGTGTGTGTGTGTGTGTGTGTGTGTGTGTGTGTGTGTGTGTGTCTGGGCTGTATATTAGTGTGCAGGAGGCTTTCAATCCATCCCTCACTTTCTTTTGGGTCTTTCCCTGACTTAACTTGCTTGGTACCGTGGTGAAGTGCCCATTTCTCTGGTCGTTACATAAAGTCCAGGCTGGAGCCAGGCCACCCCTGTTGCCATGGGCACCAATGTTACATAATGGATCAGGCAATGGGACAGGGTTTAGTGTGTGAGTGACATACCACAACAGATGGGTTTTAGGAAGGTCGCCGTCTGAGTATGTTATTTTTATGACTGAAGTATGTTTGTCTTCATAGTGTTGTGCAGTGGTCATACCTCTGGCTCCGGCTGAGGGGTAGAAGGATTTTCTTTGTGTAGAGAGCTAAATCCTAGTCACATGACCCATCACACTGCTGCTGTAAGCCTGTGTGTGCATGTGTGTTTGTACACATGTCTGATTTTTTGTGTGTGTGTGTGTTTGTTTTAGCACACACTTATGCATGGGCATCAAATCATTACTATCATTATATATGCACTGTGCCTCAGCTCTCAAGGAGGCCCAGTGGCAGGCACGTGAGGAGCGAGCCAGGCAGCACTATGAGAAGCAGCTGGAGGAGAGGAGGAGAAGGCTGGAGGAGCAGAGGGTAAAGGAGGACAAGCGACGGGCTGCCGTGGAGGAGAAACGACGGCAGAAACTGGAAGAAGACCAGGTCTGACACGCATGGATGGTCACCAGGATTTATGAGATATTCACTATTCACCTTCACACACACACACACGCGTGCTCCCATAGTGCAACAAATCTACTCCTCATGAACAGGCTAATAAATATCAGTTTTTAGTGAACCATTTACACGCCCTATGCCCTTTCTGTCCTAAGTGAGTTGGAGTTTGAACTTTACTGCCATCTCCTATCTCCCAACCCTTATTACCCTAACGTATTTCCATGTACTCACACGCCACATCACTGACTGTAGGGAGCACCGTGTTGCTATGCCACCCATGGATTTTATGACAGGATGTTGATTTGGGTTTTGAATTGATAAATTATTGATGATTGTGAGGCTGCAGAAGAGGAGGAAGATTTTGACGTACTTTTACACACGTAGCTCAGGACTTGTTTGCGCTTCCTGTAAACCACAAAGCCCGAGGACAAATTTAAGCAGAGTGAGATAACCGAGTGGTTTGCTTTCATTTTGAGTCTGTTGCATAACGTCAGGTGTTATCTGCCAGGTACCTGTACAACCGGTGTGTGCACAAAACACACTTCATGGTCTTTGATGGTGCATCTTTGGGCGTTTTTTTTGTTTGTTTTGTTCATTGTCTTATTAATCCTGGTTATGTTTTGTTGTTTTCCTGACTGAAGGTTCGTCACGAGGCAGTGATGCGTCGGACGTTGGAGAGGAGCCAGAAAACCAGGCAGAAGACCAACCGGTGGTCTTGGGGAGGGGCACTGTACACAAACACTCCCAGCACGCCAGCAGGTACTTTTACACATCACACAACTACACACTGAGAGCTGCAGAAACTCACAACACCGAGAGTATCAGTGCCTTCGGCTTCATTCAATACTTTAGCAGTATCATCTCGCTGATGTCCGACAGTGTTTCTCTTGTGTAAATATGTCTGGCTGCCTCTGCGTGTCAGTATTGTTCTGCCATGTTTATATTTGATCTTTGCCGATCCCCTGCCCTCTGTTGTTACTGCTGATTCACACCCTGCTCTGCTCCTCCCTCTCTCCCTTATTCTCTAACTCTACCTCTCTCTGACTCACATTCTCTCTCTCTCTCTTACCCTCGCTCTCGGATCTCCCTCTATCTCCTCTCTGCTCTTTGTTTCTCTGCCATTGTCCTTCCCCCCCCCCCCCCCCCCTCCTGGTCCAGGTTTTGTCGAGTCGGCTTTCCTCTATCCACTCGACCTTGCTGGACTGGAGCACATGCAGAGTGCTTTCAGTCTCTACCGCAGATACGGCGTGACCTCCCAATGTGAATATTAAAGCACGGTGTCGGTTAGCCAGCCAGTGTTAGACCGCTGGCTCTAGCACTGTAACTGTACAGCACCATCATAGCACTGGCATTAGTGTCAACGTACGTCGATGTGAATGGCATGAATAGTGTTTGTAGCAATCCAGTTTTTCACTTGATTATATCCCGAGAGAAAGGATCATCCAAACCATTTTAGCTCCACTTTTTAGGTTACATAAGACCCATTTAGCACTAATTAATTTGCTCGTAGTATTTTCCCCTTTTAGCGACATGTTAGTAGTGTTTTCCATATCTAACCCGATTTAACAGAATAGACTAGAGTAACCCTTCAAAGAGAGATTGCTGGCTCCAGCTCTCTCTCTTCCACCTGTTTAATATATCACAAGTTTGCTTTCATCATGTTTCTTCTTTGTTTCTAGATGCTGACAGGCGGTCAGTGTCCACAATGAATTTATCCAAACACACAGATCCTGTGATTACCAAGCGCCTCTCCTACTCGTCTGCCACACTCCTACACTCACCAGACCGAGGTAACACACCTGAACTTCAACACGCCAATGTTGTTCATGACAGTATCCACTGCTTGTGGCTGTGTCTTGTGTCATTTGTGTTTTGTTGTGACTCTTGTGACATTCTTACCAATCGTTAGTGTTTTATTTTGTTTTATTTATTAGATAAGATTTTGGTGATATTCATACAGACAAAAATCTTAATTATGTATAAAGAATAGTCCAACATTTTGATAGACGTGCTTTCACTTTCACTTTTTTCCTCAGAATTTGATGAAAAGTTTAAATTGATATATTTAAAAGTGCATATCAACAGACGGATATGGGTCTAATATTGATCCATCTCCTTGTCTAACCATTTATTATTAATTCTTAATAAATTATGTAGATAAACATGAATTGAACCGTTAGATCATGTATTCTTTGATGTGTATATGTTGCTGACAGGCTTACAGATGAGAACAGCCTCCTCCCCTGTCATTAGCAAAGCTCAGTCCAAACCTCGCCTACACCAGGGAAAGACCATTCGGCACAAAAACACAGGTGTTTTCTGGGAACTTTTTTTGCAGCTTGATCCCTTTTATATCATATGTGACGCACTTTGTTGCAAAGCGAAACAATCATGGGCTGGAAACTGTTGAGGATTTCCAAACAGAAGCTTATGTATATTTTGATTATCCTGCGTTTTGTCTCATTGATATTTTTTTTTAATAGATGTAATGTGTAGCTATACAATCCTTCTTCTCCCACATGCATTTTTTTTCATCAGTGCACCATTGTAGCTTTAAACGGGGGTGCCATCTATTTGACAACTGAGTTAAGAATTTAAAGTCCTACATTACAGAATATGATGTGAAATATTAACAATAACATGTACTACATACTGTATATGTGATTGTGTTGGTACCTCTCTGTGTTTCATCAGAGGGATCAAGATTCCCCCCTTTTTAGCATGACCCCTTTCTCTAATCCTCTGTAGGATAATCTTTTTGTTTTTGCGGGAACACTCGTTGCTGTTTTGATCCCAGCAAAAAAAAAAAAAAAAAAATCAACACCCAACATTTCAACCATCAGACATGCACACAAATTAGAAATTAAATGAAATCCATACCATCGACCTTTGCAGTTTCCAGCCCAGTAGTATCTTCGCCGCTCACCTGCAACCTTGTACTCTGCTTCATTATCAGAGCGAGCAGTGCTGCATGTTTCGCCTGATAAACTCTCCTTTGTCTATTTTTAAGTTGGCAAATCAGGTTATCGTGGAGATAAATTACTTGTTGCATTGTTGCCTTCTACTTAATAAACTACATGTTATATACAATATGACTGCATGACCAAATACTTAAATGTACTTGCATAAAAGCTACTTTCACTTGCTTAAACACTTCTTGAACTATTTTCCAGATGAATTCATATATTTCTTGAATCTTAATGACCATTTTCTTAAAATGAAGATGTGTATGTCCTTTGATCTACTGTTTATTTGAATGCTCTCCTCCCCGTGTTTGCTTTTGGTTTGCACTTCACTCCAGGCTGTTTGCTTCCCGTCGTAATGAACAAACCGGTGCATGCAGGTGTATGTGTAACACAGCAGCCTGTGCATGGTCCCGACTTAAGCTCTCGCCTACACTGTCACGTATACAGTAATTACACGTACCGTATAATATGCATTGACCGGTTGCTTCGGCTAATCAGCGGGGTGGTTAAGAGTTTAAGTTGTTATCAAACCTCGAATGTTACGTGTGTGTCTGCTCAGGCCTGCGCCGCCTTCCGTTGACGCCATGGGAGAGCAACGTGGTGAACCGCCTGCAGCAGCCAACGCACTCCTACCTGGCACGTAGCCGCAGTGCCATGAGTCTGTCTGGAGACCAAACAGGTAATATGCACATACATCCTCCTGGCGCTCGTGGTCAGGAGTTTTTAGGGAGCGGAGGATGTCTAGGAGTGCGCTGAAACACTGAAAACAGAATCACAGTTCATTGTATTTCAAGTATTTATGCTGTTCATGTGTTGGCCTCTTGACCAGAACGGTTTCGGATGTTAATCAGATTTGGCCAGACTTAAAGCATTACACCGTCTGAAACTTCCTTCACCAGCCTGTATCAGGCACTCAAAGCTCACACACACACACACACACACACACACACACACACACACGTGGGTCTAAACAAGTGTTCTCTATTAATATCATGTCTCCCACTGTCGTTACCACAGCAACTATGGCTTTAGATGGTTTTGTTTCTTTGTCTTTCTGCTGGTTTTGTGAACCCCTCTGGTGAACCATGACTTCATTAATGTAAATGATCACAAGTATAAAATATGAATGAAGATGATTGGTGACAGAGAGCCCATACAGTCTATAAGAGGACCCCAAATGATGCTTTGTTTGTTTGTTTGTTTGTTGAAGTGCACTCGTTTCCCTAACATTTTACAGCATCTTGTTGTTGCCCAGAATCTCTCGTGTATTTCTTCCATTGTTCTGTGTGTTTTTTTTGAATGATCACACTATTTTAACACTTTATCGACCAACAAACAACACGTCGTGTCTTCTTTTCCTCTACTGTGTACGTTTTTATACGCTGAGCGTTGTCTACACTGTGTGGAGGTTTACTCGTATTTTTCTGCACGCTCACTTCCTCTGTCATGTCAGGTCTAACGCTTCTATAATAAGTAGTTTATTCTGACTGAATAGTTTTTAGCCTAACAATGTATTAGCAGTTGTGCTTCCAAATAGTAGCACTAAAGTCTTCTTTCTCTTCTTCTCCGTTTCTGCCAAACATCTTCTTTTGATTCCTCTCCTGGCCTTCCCAAACTCACGCCTTATCACTCTTGTTCTTGTTGATTCATCTGACATCCTTCCCTTCCTCTCCTTCCCGACCTCCCCCTGCTTTATCAAACCTACGCTCACCTCACACCGCCTCGCTCCATACCTTCCTGGTAACACTCCGAACTCCCGCCTCGTACATCACCGTAGCCATGCCTGTTTGTCCTCGCTCAGTGTCCTGCCACCCCATGGGCTCCATGTCCTTCAAAGCCCTGCAGGCCCAGCCGCTTCCTCATTGCCGCAGCCAGGACAGGTGCCTCAGCAGGGGGACGGTCTCGGCTTCCACCACGACGGCTCGCAGGAGGACCACCGGCACCACACAGGTGGGTCATGCCATCAACCTGCATGTGCTTGTCTGTGTATCCACAACATCGGTTCTCCATACATGAAGACCGTTCCAATATTGTCAGGAATGTAAGTTGTGACAAATGCCAGGTGCTTGTGTGTTTATGTGATGAATTCATATAATAATCAACTTGAATCTATTAACTGTAATATATCTGAACTTGAGGTTGAGTTAGTGAACAGTGGAGAATTTTTCAAATCATTTTTAATTGTCTTACTTTGCTCAGAATAATAAGCGATTGTTTATTGCTGCTCTTCTTCTAATTCAACTATTTCACAGTCAGGCACAATATGAGAGTATATGTGTGTCTCTTCTCCACACACACACACACACACACACACACACACACACACACACACACAGACACACATTACTGTCGTCCATCTGTCTGCTGCTTTGTCACAGCTGATACCATTAAGGTCTTAGAAGGAGGATATCTTCTGTACTTTATATTCCACACAGGGACCCAGAGACGCATACATAAACCATACCTTTACACAAACACATTCATAATTCACTCTCATTCCAGCATACCACTTATATAGCAGTTATATCATGTATGTGCCATGATGTCTAGATATTGTATACTGTAGTTCAGGTTTTTATTTTACCGTCTCTACAGACAGGACATGATGTATGCCCTGTGAGTTGGTCTGTGTGAGAAAAGGTTGATTTTAATCTCGGGAACAGCTCCTTTTTGTTTGTTTTTAAGTTATTGCCATGGCTTGGTGCCAGAGGAAGGCCGTCTGAGTCTAATCCTGTTACTGATCATCTTCTGCTGCTGTCAGTACGGTACAAACTCTCTCTGTACCACCGGATTACTTAATGGGTTGCTCAGGACGTTTTTGTGAAGAGCTATTTCAGTGACATTATGCTGCCGGCTCACCTGACTTCTGCCCATTTTGAATAATCTTTTCTCTTTTTTTTTTTGTTGGTTTATGTCATTGTTTCCCTCCACCTCCTGCACCAATAGCAGAAGGACCGTGACCATGTCAGGAAGTCGTGGAGCAACCTGTCACTCCCATTGGCTCCCATTCTGACTTTGCCCCCCAACAAGCGCTCCTCTTATCAAGTCAAGAAGAGCGGCAAAGTGACAGCACCCTCTTCTGGCAGGTAGGAGAACACACCCACGAGGTACATCAGCAGAATTGAGTTTTGAGTTATGGATTATTGGGACCAGGGTGGGTGAGGATGTAACAAGATTTTGGGCGAATAAGTAAACCATGTTGCATGAAAACTGTTCAAATTCTTAAATAACACTATTAACTAGCAGAATCACATCTGCTCTTATGTTTTGCCAATACTTTGTCGCTATCTTTTCTTCCGCCACACAGGCCTCCACTTAAGCCGACAGGTCGCCCCCCAACCCCGAGGCAGCTCAAGTCTCCGGGGGCAGAGGACCCTGGAAATCTTCGTCCTTTCAGGGTCACACCTGAGAGCCCCCAACCCATCAGAGCCCCCGGAGAGGAGGAAGAAGAGCAGGTCCCCAGTCTTCCTCAGCCTCGACCTCAGCCAGTGGGTCACAACAAGACCAGTAGTGAGCAGACACCACCAGCAGCCAGCGGTCAGTTACAATCCCACATTGTTTTTGTTTTTTTTAATTCATCAGTTAAGAAGATAAACTGGCTGAAATGTAATTTATGATGCCTTCCAGAGGTTGTAAGCAGTCCTCCAGCCCACAAGCCTTCAGCAGGCACCACGGATCCAGAAGAGGCGAGTCGCATCCTGGCCGAGAATCGACGACTGGCCCGGGAGCAGAGGGAGAGGGAGGAAGAGGAGCGCAAGCAACAGGAGGAGCAGCGGAGGTGAGCTTGGCTGGCTGTTTGTGAACATGCGTGTGATCCAGAGTCGTGTGCAAAGAGTCTAAAGCGACCCGCGTCTCAAACAGGTTAGCGCAGGAGGAGATGTCTCGCCGTAAGGCCGAGGAGCGAGCGAAGAGGGAGGAGGAGGCTCAGCGTCAGGCGGAGGAGATGAAAATTAAGAAGGAGGAGGAGGAGAGAAAGATGGAGGGAGAGAGACTTCAGAAAGAGAGGGAGGAGGCAGAGAGACTCCAGAAACAGGTCAGAGAACATGCGAATAAAAGACTAAACTTAGAAGACGTCTGTTGATCTCACAATAAAGTGTGTGTGTGTGTGTGTGTGTGTGTTAGAAAGAGGAGGATGAATCTAGACAGAGAGAGGAGGCCGAGCGACTGAAGCAGGAGAGAGAGAAACACTTCCAGAAAGAGGAGGCTGAACGCCTGGAGAGAAAAAAGGTGACGAATGCTAACACACACGCACACTTATATTATTATTATTATTATTATTATATTATATTATAATTTTCCTCATGAGCAGTGCATATAAAGGCTTTGTTTTTTCCCCACCAGCGTCTGGAGGAGATCATGAAGAGAACCAGGCGTTCAGACCCGGCAGAGAAGGTAACAAAGTAACAGAAATGTGATATCTGACGAACCATCAACAATCTGAGTGTTCATTCTCTCTTTATTCTTTCCCATCCGTAGAAAGTTGCTCCTAACAGGAATGGAGACAATGCAGGTAACTGAATGTAACTGTTTCTATAATCTTATAATGATTCTATCATCATATATTATTAGAAAAATGAATCATCACTTTAGCAGGAATATGGAACCTTTTAAAATATATCATATGGTTGTGTTATGAGTTGTTCCCATGATGGTGCTCCTGACTGCTGTGTTGGTTTCCTCTCATCACCAGTGAGCCCTGCAGCTCCTAGTCCTCCTGCAGGGATACCGACACACAACAGCAATGGCAACGGTCGCCAACCTGACCCCAGCACCACAGCACTAAGCCATCCCGACCAGAGGTGGAGTTGCACTTTGGGCTGTAGATTGGCACATTGATGATGTCCATGACTGTAATGAGCGTGACACTTTCCTTTCTATCCTTTTTTTTCCCCAGCGAGAACGGGGAGTTTGAAGAGGTGATTGTACTGCCTTCACATTCCAGGTTGTCTCCTACTGAGGGAGAGGAGGAGCAGCAGCAAGAGGAGGAGAGAGTTCCTGTCTTAGCCTTCAGGGAGAACGGTCTCCTAAAGCCTCTCAGTGGAATAGAGGATATCTCAGCCCAGCAGGGACCAGGTCAGGCTTTCATTTGTCATTAGCTACAACATCACTTGTTCTCTTGGTATAGTTGCAGAGGATGTCGCTAACGGTGACAACTTTTGGTGTGATCATCCTTTAGTTTATAGTATAGTTTATCTCCGTAGCAGCTGACAATTCTCCTTGTTGCCCTTGGTTGTTTAGATGTTGCCTGATGCCCCGCGACACCGAGATGATTCCACACCCAGAGACAGGAAGTGAGACGGCCAGAGAGAGGCAACGCAGAGCTGTTGAACTGAATCAAAGCAAGGACTCGCAGCAATCACAGCCGGACCCTTCCGGAGGGTTCACTTTCTCACCCTCCCAGGACAGAAGAGCACCGCAGCCGTTTTCCAAAGATGGTGATCTCCCTAAAGATCTCCAGAGAGAAGTCCCCCCCCTCCCCCCCCCCTGAAGAAACTCTCTGGGGAACAGTCTGTCTCTGAACACGATTACACTTGGTCACAATGTTTTGTGTATAGCCCCCAAACGACCTCTATTCTGAAGTGAATGTCCTGAAGTCGCAGGAAGATTGAATGCCTATTCCATTGAGTGTGTGTGTTTGAGTGTGTGTGAGTGAGTGTGTGTGTGTGTGAGAGATTAATCATGTAAACTGAGATCAGCTGAAAAGACTTCAGCCATGATACTTGAAGAGATTTTTTTTTGTTTGTTGCTGTAGAACAGACTGTAATGGGTTTGATAAAATCAGCAATGTGACGTTTTAACTGGAACTCACACTCTGAATTACAAGGTTTCATTGATTTGCTCTCTTTAACTGGAACCTCATAATTCAACGTTTCCATTGGAATGTTACAGCGGAGACGGGATATAGGAATAATGTCGGTGCATGAAGTTGTATAAAGACTACAGGAAGGTGTCATGTAATGTAATATATATGTTGCTGTGTCTACAGAGTTTAAGAATAGAGGTTATTATTGGGGTAAGACGGGGGCGTTGGAGTATTATGGAGTTTAAGTTAAATAATGACTAAATGAAGATACTGTTCTCAACTGAGAATTAGGGTGTAAATTACTGATTTTTTTTTGTTTTTAGTTTTATTTAATTGCTGTACAGATGAAATGTGATTCTTTGTTTTGTCCTCCATTCTGTCTTTCTGTTTAAATAGAGGGGGGAAACCCATCTGCTTTGACGTTGTCCTTCTCTTACATTTGTTTCCTTTACATTTACCCCATCAGTGCTGCTTCCTGCCACGCTGTCAAACTCAGCGGCGGTTTTCGAGGACTCCGCTGTAATTTCGCCACCTTTTGTTGGAGGTTGACTTTTGTTTTTTTCGCCAAGCAAATGCAAAAATGGATTATAATAATTTGCTGGCGATGTTAATTCTGAAATAATCTGATTTGTTTGATCTTTGTGATTTAAGGATTTAAAGAAGAAAATGCTGCTAATTTTGACGTTCCTTTGCCTTACCGCATTGTAGAAAGAATGAGGTGACTTGTCTTTCTCACTGAAGTTAAATATGCATTCCCAGCGTGAGCTTTGACATTCTGGCGACATGCCGTAACTCTTCGGTGGCTTCTGTTGCTTGATTTATGTTTGTGAAGTATGAAAACTCATGATGAAATGTTATGTCACCATGTAAGAGCAATACTGTCAAACAACTGGTCCTTTATACAGCTTTTCACTAATGAAAGACACACCAGGGGGATTAAAATAAAACACTGGAACCAAACCGTTACACTTATGTGATATTCACTTCCGGTAATGCTACTCTCTTAGCATTTGGTTCTGAAACCTTTGCACTTCATTTCTTGTTTGTTCATATCTTGCAGTATCACCAAACATTGAAGGAAACCTAAGAAAGATGACCCTTTCTTGGTTATGTAGTGCTGGTTTCTTCCAGTATTACACATATTATACAACTTAGTCTGAAAATACATTGCATAATACATGCATATCCTATAAATGATGTTTAAAAGTCTATATATTTTATTAAGACTGACCATGAGGCTTGGAAAACTAACAAGCCCTTTACATTACAGGAGGGGCAGTGAGCGCTCTGAACCGCTGTAAAGCTGAAATCACTGTACAACTGTTGCAGCTGTACTGTTTGGCAAGAAAATAAAACATTTTGAATTGATTACCTATTCGATGATGTGGTATTGCAATGATTTCTGATCCAAAATACAGAATAGGGGGGGAAATAATCAAAATAATTTACAGCGCACGTTGAAATCCTGCAATACTTTGTGGATTTATTTTAGCATAAACCAAAACAAATAACAAATAGCAGGATATACAGAAAATGCTTTTCCAAAAAACATTTTTTTTTTTTTTTTTACATGCGAGAGAAACGAGAATAGTTTGACAGAAGAAGAAAATATGTACATTGAATGAGAACAAAATGGATAGAAAACAGCATTATGTAAAGCCACAGACAAAAGCTGTGTTTCCATTCAACTAAGTAACCAGCTTTCACACATGTTGACAACTTGTAGTTTTCCACAAGCCGTGGTGCTGTTTTTCCCAAGTGCTGTTTGTCCTGCGGTGTTCTAACATCCAGTAATGTCCACTCCAGTAACATACACAGCAGTTGTAGTCTTTGCATCACCGGATCTCAGGGAATCAAACTGCTCCAGTTTCACCAGTAGAATGTTTTGGTGAGGAAACCGGCAGCAGCGTTTAGCCAACTTCCACTTGAATCTTCCTTGGCTGTGGTGCGGGAAATGGCTCGGTCGACCTCCCTCTCTGGGCTCTCCTCTTCTTCTGGGAGGTAGTCTGGTAGAGCTGAGTTTTGCTGCACCTTCACTCCAGATGAGTTCAGAGGGATAAAAACCTATAGAAAAACATTTTAGAGGAGGTTGAGACTTCCAATGTGAACTCACAATACCATGGGCATTCGAATATATTGTTTCCACTCACCTCTTCTCCCGCCTCATTCTTCACCACCTGCTGAGCTGACAACACTTTGGTGGCAGCAATGGCTGATGCCAGACTCTGGAAATTAAGAGAAAGAGGTGACATAGTATGGTTAATGATGCCAAATTCATTGGCTTTGATAATGCAATAATACAAATGTTGGATATAACTAATTTATTCATTTTTTTATTTAACCAGAAAGTCCCTTGAGATTGAAATCTCTTTTTCGAGGGAGACCTGGTCAAAAACGGTTGCCAGTTACAGATTAAATACATGGAAACGTATAATAATAACAGCAGAGAAGAAAAACAGGGAATACACACATCATACATACAATAAGTTACTGAATCCAAATGGTAAAACAAGTGCAATTTTCCTTTACATGGGCCATTGAATTGTTTTAAATTTCCCCAGGGATACTAGGTTTTTTAAATGTCAAGAGGTTACATAAGTAAGACGGGAGAACTAGACGGATATGAATATTTAATTAAGTCGACACTTAATAGAAAATGTTATTACCTCAGTGGGCAGGTCAGAACGGATTCGGACGGTGCATCTCTTGGAAGCCATCTGGAAGGTGAAGCTGATCACTCCTTTGACCGTCAGAAGAGCTGCCTCACACAAGCCTCGCTGGTCCTTCATAAGAGAGGGAGACCGTGTTAGTCAACTTGCTGGCAATAATAATAATAAGACATAATAATGCATGGGATTGCATGTTTGTCAGTCAGCCTACTCACAGTGCTGTCCAGCCCCTGGATGTGCAGAGTCACGGACTTGGCCTTCTTCTGGGCAGAGTTGATAAAGAACTGGGATTTCTTTCTCCTCTCCATTTCGGGGATGCGTAGCACAGGATTAGCAGTTGCATTGAGAATGTTGAACACCTCCTGGGCCAAGGCTGTGATGTCAACAGACAGGCCATCCCTATATGGAGAAATAATATATTTAATGTAGCCTGGTTCCACATTTCTAAATTGCTCTGGATCTAGATCTAGGTTGGCTGAACACCTTCTACATAAAACAAGTATATAATTATTAGGCTTTTCCATTCTCTGCTTACATAAAGTACTATTCTATATGTGTATAAGCATGTGTATAACGTGAAATACTAAATGCCTGTAAGAAACAAAAATGCAGTTATGGAATAAATGCAGCAAATGGTTCAAGAAAAAAAAATACAATCCCATTCATATATTAAGACAACAAACTATACACTGGAGTAAAAACATGAGTGCACATTGGAGCCATCCTCTCACCTCCCAGTTAGATTCTCCAAGCTCACCATCATACCCAGTTCATTCTTCATGGTCGGGATGTTGGGGGGCAACTCGGCCAAGTAGCGCAGGGTCTGGGGGGTCAGAAGGAAGACACGAGGGTTATACACATGTTCAAACGTGCCTATAGTAAACATGCACTCGTTAAGGTGCTTACAATGTGTATTTAGTAGCGGTATAGTACAACCACACGAGTCACCAGCCTCTATCACCCACCTGAAGAGTTGCAAACAGCACATCTGGGTTCTGGTGGTCCAGGAAGAGAACCAGCCCGGGAAGACAGCCCTGATCCTGGACTATCACCTCTCGGTTCTGCGGCTCGGAGGCCAGGTCCCGCAGCTGACTCACTACCGACAGCGCATCCATCATCTTTGTCGACTTCACCAGACCTGCAACTGAGCATGACACCGCCATTTAAATGTGTATTTAGCCCGATTAAACGGTCAACACCGAAGCCCCGGTTTGGACAAAATCACGTGAGAAGCACATTCATGTTATATATATAACTCAATAGTTAGTCGAGCTTAGCAACTCCAGGTATGAAGCTAGTTCATAAAAATAAAGTTGTGCTGTCAAGTCACAGCGCTAGCGCTAACGTCGTGGCTAGCTAACGGAGCTAACGTTAGCTACTTTTCGAAGCGTGAAGAAGCTGGCCAACTGACAACTGAAAACTGAAAAAATACATTTCCGTTTGTTTCGTTAAAAAAGGGAAATGGCTACCACAACTAATAACGCTATAAACGCACCGGAAGTTGGATAAAAAGGTGATGAAATGTAGTTTGTTGCAATGTTTTCTTACCTAGGAGAGGAAGTAACTCGTGTAACCAAAATACAAATTCGGTGCCAGTGACACGCGATAGGTCGACGAGGCTCCAACGGTCGCCCACTCCTATTGGCTGTTCTCGGACGTTCTGACTCCACAGCCAATCAGAGGACGTGTTGCTGCTGCGGCTTTATTTGACTTCACACACACACACAGAACGAATCGCTTCCTGAACGCGTGAACGCTCGAAGGAAGCTGCGAGTTTTTCTTGCGTGTTTACCTGCAAGTTACGGTTTATATCGTTGGTTGAAATGAATTTGTCGAACAAATGTAGCTGCGGACGCACGTTTTGACGGGAGAAGTCCACGGTGAGTACGCGCATATTGCAGCTTATCCAGCACGTTTCCCGGTGTCGCGGTGTACTTTTGCTGCGTCGTGCGGCTTCACGCAGCGGAGGGACACACTGCGGTACCTGTGCGGGCTCCCATCATATATTTGTTTTTACGTTGGATTTCCCCCCGAAGGCAACTAACTGCCATTTGAAGATAGTTTTAGCTTATTTCATTTTACAAATGGGTTCATCTGTACATAACGTTTTAACACTAGGGGAATTCAAGGACACAAAGGATATCAGAGAAACACAAGGCAATATTATAATAAATACATATCAATATTATTTTTAAAAATAATATAAAAATACTTGACAGAGCTGAAGTGTTCACAATGTAAATATTTGTTTCTTTATAATGCAACAAAGCTATTTTAAAATCAATTGTTTGACACCCAGGAAGCCAGAGCTCATTTAGAACTGGACCAATGTGGTCTGCTTTCTTATCCAAGTCTCTTTGAGGACTTTATCCTCAATTTTTTTTACTACAGTCGTGGAAGTAGACTAAAGATAAAAGCATGTCTTTTCTGAGATAAATACAAGTACTTATATTATTGCATTTGAAAGCTTGATTTGTTGTCTTTAGTCCAGTACTGACTTTAAATTGTTCTGCTGTGTTGTGTGTTTTGTTTCAGGTGTAAACTATGTGACTTACTGCCATCCATACTGTGTTTGCCACTTGCTGAGTTTTGTCAGCAGAAAGAGGAGCTTTGCTGTCATCAGCTGGTGCACGGGAAAAAGTCCTTCCGATGTCTTTAGTAGAGGATATTCTGGATGTGCTGCGTGTTGTCCTGGAGTATTTTGGAGTACCTCCAGACATGGTGAGTGCACTGTACTCACTGTTATATTTATGATGTCAGGGGCTTGCTATTGTGTTTTTAAGGCTACCAAGTATCATCACCAGTTAGTGTCATTTTGGCCGTTTTCAACCAAGATGTTGTTGTCGTGTGTGTCGTCTTGCATGCAGCTGGTTCCTGTGTGGGACAGTCAGCTGTGTGGCCAGTATCGCAGCATTGTGCGGATGATTGGGACCAACATCCCTCTGATGCCTGCACCACGTTTACATTTTCAGGTACTGTACCACTCGTGTATTGTAAAGGGCATGAGACATGTTTGTTTTTTTTGTTATACTCCTGCAGAATCGCATCCAAATTTTAGCGCAATATGTATTATTTTAGTCCTATCATCAAGGTTACTGTGTGTAATGCTTCCATTGTCCATGTTTGGTCCTTAGGTTCCTCTGCTCAGCCACAGACCCCTCGGTTATGATGAGATCGCTGCGGAGACGCCAACCATCCCCTCGTTCGCTGACGTCCTGTGGGTGTTTGAGGATGAGGGGGAGAGCTATGCCAAGACCAGGTAAGGACACGGTACCATCACAACCACAGTAATTGTTTCCAGTGCAAATCTACAGAGAATAAAACTGCATTGGCTGTTATATTTGACAACACGGTGATTCCATGTATGGTCTCCATAGGAACCATTTACAACCGAAGAAGCGAAATACTGTAAATCGGGATGTGGTGAGATACCCGGGACCGGCCCAGAACAAAGCCCAGAGAGGAGGCGGACCTGTAAGGCAGGCGACTGATCCAGAAGCCCTGAAGAAGATCACGGCGCTGGAGAGCGAGCTGCTCAAACTACAAGCTCAGATAGCGCTGATCGTTACGGCCTCTAATGTCTCAGGTACACACTCTTTGTGTCTTCACTTCTTTTCACCAAACACACAAATGTGTCAAGTTCAGCAAATGCAGTAGCCTTTCTGTGCTCTTTCAACATTTTGTTGGGTCTGACAGAGTTCCAGAATACCCCTGGCACACCTTTGATGTCATCTTCACCAGCGCTCACCTCCACGCCTCGCAGTGCACCTCCTCCACCTCCTCCTCCTCCACCACCTCCTCCACCCCCTCCCTGTCTCGGCTCCTCTGCTGAGACGTCGTCTGTAGTAGAGCTGATCCACCGGCGCAGGAAGAACGATGGTCAGCCCAAGTCCCAGAGCTCCGATGCTAAAGGGATCCCATCCATGCTGGATGTTCTCAAGGACTTAAATCAAGTGAAACTGCGTTCAGTGGAGAGGTAGGCATCAGAATTTCTGATGTTTAACCAACATTAACATCCTAGAATATTATGTTTTATTCAAAAGGAGAACGTTTTCCCTTCTCGTCGTAGATCTCCAGGGGGCACACCGGTCGGAAGGAGACGCAGCAAGGGAGGCGCAGCGTTGCTTAGTGACCCGGCGGCTCTGATCGCCGAAGCGCTAAAGAGAAAGTTCGCCCAGCATCGCCATAACAAGTCCTCTGACAAAGAGAACTCGCTAGAACTCTCACCATTCGGCAGCCCAGAAACGCCCAAGGTTTGTTCCCCGTAGGCGCACATCTCACATTCACACACCTCTTGTTAGCAGGTTAACCAATCGGATGTCTCCGTTACAGATTCCTCTCCACATCAGACGCAGTCGGGGGCGTCTCCATGTCTGATCCTGTTGATCGGTTCCCCAAAATACAAGTCAGACACCCCATCAGCTCCCAGAGATGTGCCTCACAGAAATTACTACTGCAGCTAATGACTTACATTTCATTTTTATTTGTGTCTTTGCTTTTGTTCTTGTAAGAGTGTTTGTCTCGCTATGAACAAATAGCTTGTTTCTGTTACTTTGTTGGGAGGCTTGAATGTATAATTGTGTTACAGCAATTACTGTGAACGATGTTTGGTACAATTGTTTTGTTTTTAAATAATGTCTTATGTTTCCAGTGTTATTCATGTATTGATTTTTTTAAATAATTCCTTTTAAATCTAAATGCTTATTCTTACTTCAACCAAGTGGAATAATTAACAGAGGTTATTGCGAATCACACAGCTCTATTCTATGCAACTGCTGTTTCAGGTCGTTTTATTATATTAAAGTTTTAAAGTGCACTGATCAGTTTTTTGTTCTTGTTTTCATGTTCAATTTATTCTCAAATTATTCTTGAATTTCTATTTTTAATATATTTTAACATTGACATGATGCATAACATTCCATCATTTTAAAGGGTTGTCAAAGGGTTTTATGCCTCCGGCCACATATGATCTTCTGCGTACATTCACTTTTATTCCAGCAGGTGTCAGTATTGCCTACTAAGACCAGGCTTTGGCTGTTTCAAGTGATGGGATTTAAAAATATATATATATCGTTAGCCTAATAGCATAATTGCCTAAGTCATATTTGAACGTTTTCGGAAAAAGAGAAAAAACACAATTTCTAGCAAGCAGATTGGTATTTTTTATTGATAATGTAACAGCAAGTTCAACCAGACCTGTGAACAAGTTTGAAAAAAAAAAAAAGACACAACATCAACTCCATAACAAATAAAAGTGACTTAGGCAGAATATGTCATGACTTAGGCATTTTTTTCTCTTACAGTATATGTATATAATGATAACATAACCAAGTCTAACCTTATCTAAGGTGTTTTAAAGTATAATCTTAACAAAGTTGTTTTAAAGTTTAACCTTGCCTAAGTTGTTTTAACCTTACCTAAGTTGTTTTCACCTTAACTAAGTTGTTTTAACCTTACCTAAGTTGTTTTCACCTTAACTAAGTTCTTTTAACCTTAACTAAGTTCTTTTAACCTTACCTCAGTTCTTTTAACCTTAACTAAGTTGTTTTAACCTTAACTAAGTTGTTTTAACCTCAACTAGGTTTTTTTTACACTCACCTAAGTTGTTTTAACCTTGCCTTGAACTCCTTTTCAGCTGTCTAATGATGAGGGAGGTCATCATAGTACTGGTGGGCCACTCTTGGTAGTACTGGTTTCATTGCCTGCAAGTCATTGAATTTCCTGAGAGTAATTGGCAGTTGGGCAGGAAAGAGTGGGACCCACTGGAATGATTCATCGGGGAGGCTGAGTCGCTGGAGGCTTTTACTGTCTAGAAAGTTGAAGGAATAAACCAGCTTACCAAATGAATTGAAGAGAAGATCTAATGCTTCACTTCTGTTAAACTTTCTTATGCGATCAGCCATGTTTGTTTATACCGGCAAACATGCCTAAGTCAAAAAGATGACTTGGGCAGATAGTGATTTTGGACTCTAAAAAGTGTTCTGATAGGTTGAGGACATAGCCAATAAGGCAAGGTGATGCAGCAGTGGTAGGAGAGGAAGGTTAGGCAGATATCTCAATTTGGCCAAAAAATGACTTAGGCAATTATGCTATTAGGCTAACGATATATATATTTTTACAAATGTTTGTGCTAATTTCAGTGAAGGTGTTTTTTTCTTAGTGTCTGAACTTTTAGTGTTCAAATTGTGAATGTGAGCAGTTTTTCCATCCCTTGTTGATGCCACCTTTCAGGGTTTTAATGAACTAGGCATGTGGTGGCTAAGTATTTATTCCAGTCAATAATAACAAAATAACAAGTAATTCTTAATTAATTACACTAGAAGTAATGATAGATTGTTTTCTATCCAAAATGACCAATAAAACTGCAGCATTAGAGTCAATGTGTTCCAATATTGTTTAAACCAACCCGTAGTTTGTTAAAGATCGCTGTGGAGTTGCAGTCAGGTCTCCTTGTGATATATTATCACCTTATTCCACAAAGGTACAAGCATGTAAACTATACCGAAATATATTTTTTCACCTAGAGTTGAGTTGGATTCAAACACACACATGGTTAGTGATAAATGGGTTTATTTTGTTGTGGGCAGCATGACACACTAATCTGACAGCACTAATCAGGGATTACACTGCACGCTGAGGTTAAAAGGTCTCGGGAAAACACACAGTTATAGTGATAAATCCATTTTGTGACACAAATTACGAATAATCATTGCATTAGTGGAAATGCAACATCTGTGAGCGATCTTCACAGTAAAACAGGAAGACGAAAAGATGCACCAACGTCCTTTTTTCTAACCTGAAAATGAGTTTCCAACATATTGCTGAGACAGTAAATGCTCTGTAATGCAAAACTGTATTTGGCGTCCTTCCATTTAATAATAGGATATATTTTTCCTGTTTCCACGGTTCTGAATAATTCTTGTCTGGGTAATGCAGTTGGAAAAACTTTCAAATTAATGATGATTAATTGGTTTTCAAAATATGTGTGTTTGCTTTCACTGTGAGACAAATTAAATGTTTTTATTTCTGTCCAGAACAAATATTTAAACAGTTCTTAACTTCATTATTAGTTCCATGTCATTAAGATTCTTAACAAGAGCCTTGGAATATATGACGATAATGACATTTTACTGTTTTTGGGGGGGTAAGGGATGCCAAATTAAAGCAATACCGGTATTTAATTAAGGATTTGTATCCAGCACTGATTGGTCCACTCCCCCGCAGAGGTCCCGCCCCCCCAAGTGATGCTTACAAGCAAGCCCCTCCCTCCTGCGCTCTCTGCGGCTCACAACCAAGTCCACAGTATAAACACTGCACGCGGACGGAAACGGCAACTTCACCTTGTCTGTCAAAAAAAAAAGCAAACACTGTCCCTTACAGTGCGCGCGTGACAAGTCAGACAGAGCCGCGCGAGGAGGATGAAACGGCCGGCTTTTTAAAACAAAACAAAAAACAGGTGTCCGCGCGGGGGGGTGGGCACGGTCACCTTTCGTCCACTGCTGCATGCGGTCCGCTCGTGTGCTCCTGCTTCTCCCGTGACATTTAAAACACTGCCGCGCGCGCGCGCGCCCCGATTCCTTCCGTCGCATTCACTCGCTGTCCACGAGCGCCCACGATGGTTAAATGTCCTGTTTAACGGTCGAGGTACGTAAGACTGTGACTTTACGGCTGAGTTTGGAGAGTATAGGCCTCCGAGAAAACAACGGTGTTACCTTCCTGTTGTGTTCATGTGAGGAACTATGAAGTGTTTGGCTCTCTAAAGAGAGTTTGTCTACTCTACAGCTTTATTATGCTTATGTATTAGCATAGGGTCTGAAATGTTTTGATTCTGGGTAGTGACGTTATTGTGACCTTGTTTTTTTTTTCTTTACATACTAGTGTATAACCTTTTCTATGCAGTGGGCTACAATAGGCCTTGTGTTTTATTTCAATGTGTCACGTCAGTGTATTGACAGCTTTATAGCACTTTGGCAGAACCAGTAAATACAAGGGGCTGCTATAAGGGAGGTTTTGTGTTTGTGTATGTGCTGCAGTGTATAGTGTTTAAAAAAAACAAAGAAAAGATATACACTCATCTGCATGAGCCGTACAGGAAATACAGGTGCGGTGGCTGTGCAGTGACTTGAATGAGTGGCTATAGTTGATGTAGAATGATTGTGCTGTTGTTTAACACAATATTTACAATGAGTGTGAAAGTTTATGCTCGACCCTTTTAAATTCAAATCATTTCAATCAAGAGAGCCACTTATTGGCATTTCTTCCTGGCTTTCTAGCACATCTCATGGTTTTCCAGTAGAAGATGTGAGTGTGATCACTTCAATATTTATAAGTACTATATTTACATTTACATTTAGGGCATTTAGCAGATGCTTTTGTCCAAAGCGACTGACAATAAGTACATTTGTGGAAAGAAAGAAACCACAACATATCATTGCTGATAAGAGCGAAAATAGAAACAAGTGTTAGCTTCTCGTCTAGTAGCTGTTCAGCAAGGATACCTTAAGTACAAAAGTGCTATGATCAAAGTGCTATAGGTAGGAACATAGAAGAACATTTTTAAAAAAAAGTTTAAAAAAATAAATAATAATAATTAAAAATCTGTTTTTTTGCCAGTGCTTGTGAACATACAGCAGACAGTGAACAGACCTGCCCTTAATGTAAACAGTTTGACAGCAGCTAGCCCATAAGCAAAGAGAGAGAGAGAGAGTCCGTCAGTTCAGGTGAATAATGTTGTGAGCCAGAGATGATGGAAAAAAGATTTGACAGAGGGCGTAACGCAAACATGCAATAACCACGTGGGCTGGATGAGCGAGCCGCCGTTGCCTCTGGTTTGTCTCCATCACCACAGATCTAAATCCTGCTGCTCAACATACAGGTTTCTCTGCCTTCCTGTAGACGCCGGGTGACATCGAATATACAGAAATAACCAATGACTCGGATGTGGGTCCATCGGGTTGGAGTACCTGGTTTCCATCCGATGTGTTTGTGCTTCTCTGAACCAACACTGCTCAGTGCACACAGATGTTTAGCCTTTATATCTATTATAGCCATTACCGGCTATTATAAATAGATGGCCTAAATTGGGAAATGCACAGGGCTGAGCTTGTCTGAACTGCATTGCTGGACTTGGGACGGGGGGGGTGTATGCTAAGGAACTGACCTCGGATCAGGATACAATGGCAGATCAGGACAGTGCTCATGCATTTATATTTGTATATTTGTTTTAACTCATCAGAACGAGAGAGGTGGAGCAAGGTAATGTTTGTGGTAAATTTAAAAACAGGGAAGGGCTGTCAATGGAAAATATGTGTCTGTCAACACTCAGATTGCTTTGCAGAAGTCTTGACACAACAAAAAAAATCAATTTATTTTAGATTTTGTTGAGATTTTGTCTCTAAATTACATATTTCACTATTAGAAAAAAATAGTTGTAACATTTATCGACCAAATACTTATTTTTAGTGACATCCGTGAAGGTTATTTTGGTCCTTGACTGCTTTTTCCACCAACTTTCAGTGATGACGGGGGAATGTGTCACTATTAGCAGAACGTGGCGATAATGGAAACACGATATTGACTCAATAACCAGGAGGAACCGACCGCGTGGACGGCGATGTGATTAACTCGCAAGCGGTCGTGCAGTCTGTGCCAGTGTGAGGCCTGACCCACTTTATCGGCGTATGCATTGCAGACAGATGGGAAGGTGGCAAATTGCTAAACATCGACGTCGTCGTAGCTGTGGAGTGGGGCAATAAAACTGTCGACCAATTTAAAAAAAGGAATTACACTGAGTTTAACGTTTAAAATTCAGTTATTTCATACGATCAAAACATGATTTGTGACTGAGGGCTTGTGTGAAAACCGGAAGTGTGAAAGGGGGGTTTTTCTGAAGAGGGTCATCGTGACTTCTCACACAGTTCCTATTTATTAGCAAGGGTTCATTGATGCTCTTAGATAGCAGTGTGTATTTTGGGGTGTTGTAACATTAATCTCAAGGGTTCTCTCCCTCTCTCTCCCTCTCTCTCTCTCTCTTGCCACAGAGGTGTGGAGCAGTCGCGTTTAAAAGGTCGGAGCAGAATGCCGTCCAAGTCCGCATGCTGGGTAAGAAGAACGCTAACTGACCTGAAAACTGTGCTGCATGTAGCCGGCTGCAAATTGATGGCGCAAAAAAAAAATGTGTCCAAATATTTGGTAGCATTGCTTCAGGCTGTGTCTAACCTTTGGTCTGGTATTATCTCTGTCAAACAACTGAGCTATGTTTCTGCTGTCTCTCTCTCTCTACTGTATATATGCTCCAGAATGTGTTTATATCTCACATATAAAAAATGGATAAAAATGGATTCAAACAACAGCTCTTTTTTAAAATCAACTCCCTTTTGGTAAAAACTGTAACAAATGCATTTGATTTTTCATATACGCTGGCGATCAATACAGAACGTTTTTACTCCGGGCACGTTTTTTGTAGCCGTTAATCATAACTACAGTGTCAGAGTCTTAAAGATTCAGACGTTGAAATGTAGATGAAGCTGCTTTTTTTCCCATATAGGTGTCAAGATTGTTTAAATGTTCGATGAAAAAGTGCTCTGCTGCGTGCGAGCGTGAGGCAACCTTAAACATGTGGTGAAAAATGTACGGGGCAGGGTGTAGATTAGCAGCGCCGGGGAAGAAAATGAAAAATCTGTGCACACGTGTTCACGTACTCGAATGTAGATGCAAATACTGGTTATTAATTTATTTTAAGACTTTTTAGTCACTGGCTGACCCACTTCTGTGCAACGACCTGCCAGAGAACGTGACCAGTAGCATCATCAAAGAGAATCAAAAATAAAGAGTTAGTAATGTATACTGTGTGTGTGTGTGCGTGTGTGCGTGTGTGTGTGTGAGTGAGAGAGGAATCTTTCGGAGCTAGCAGTCCTCTGGCTGACTCCCAAGTTTACTCTTCAAAAACCTCCCACTGACCTCGTCCGAATCTTTCTCTCATTCTGTTCTATTATTATGTGCTGGTTTCTTCATATTTTTTTTGTCACATGATTTCTGTTGACACACACGAGTCTCGGCTGTTTTTTTTTAATTGCAGCTTTGTTCACGTCCTCGTCTATTGACGTCACAGGCAGGCAGCGTGTTGTTTTTGTACCAACGGGAACACGATGAAGAATTGTTCTCTCTGATGTCGTCCGTGCTGTTACACTCTTTCGTGCTGGTGAAGGCTGCTTTATGATGGTAGAGCGGATTAGAGTCCAGGGATAAAAAAAAAAAATCAATGATTCTTATAATTTTGCCTCATGATCTAGTCAGCCATCATTCTCTGAAAACGTGTTAGATTTGGACAGGAAGAGGCACAGTGGTCCTAATAGTCTCACGCACACTGCATTATTAATTGGCCAAACAAACACTTTTCATGTGTGGCCTTTTATTTTGGTGTAGAAACGAGAGAATTTGGACGTTGCCTGGTGACGTGACTTAATCGCTATCGGAGACGCGCCATTTGTGATCTTCCTCGCCGAGTAATCCACTTGTTTACTCTGCTGTTGAATATGCCAGGGGAAAAAAACTGCGTACGTTGAAAATAGTTATTTCACTGGATGGATGGATAGATTTTATGTTAACACAAATATTACGTTAGCACTCAAGTATTTTGTTAACACAAATATTACGTTAACACAAATATGACGTTAGCACGCAAATATGACGTTAGCACACAAATATGACGTTAGCACAGAAATATTACGTTACACAGAAATATTACATTAGCACACAAATATGACGTTAGCACACAAATATGACGTTAGCACAGAAATATTACGTTACACAGAAATATTACATTAGCACACAAATATGACGTTAGCACACAAATATGACGTTAGCACACAAATATTACGTTAGCACACAAATATGATGTTAGCATACAGATGTGACGTTAGCACACAAATATGACGTTAGCACACAAATATGACGTTACCCGCAAATATTACGTTAGCACACAAATATGACGTTAGCACACAAATATGATGTTAGCATACAGATGTGACGTTAGCACACAAATATTACGTTAACACTCAAGTATTTTGTTAACACAAATATTACGCTAACACAAATATGACGTTAGCACGCAAATATGACGTTAGCACACAAATATTAAGTTACACAGAAATATTACATTAGCACACAAATATGACGTTAGCACACAAATATGACGTTAGCACGCAAATATTACGTTAGCACACAAATATGATGTTAGCATACAGATGTGACGTTAGCACACAAATATTACGTTAACACTCAAGTATTTTGCTAACACAAATATTACGTTAACCCAAATATGACGTTAGCATACAAATATGACGTTAGCATACAAATATGATGTTAGCACGCAAATACTGTATTATATTGGCACACACATATTTCGTTAACAGAGTCCTTAAGAGCATAAGAGCATAAAAAGGAAGAAAACTAGTCGTCCGTGTCCAACGAATCAAGATCTTGATGACATCATCATCATCTGCTGATCACAGCTACAACAAAGCAATAAAACATTGAGTACAAATGGTACTTTTCCACTGAATAACCGTGCCGTACACTGTGTCCCGCTACTCACAATTTCTCAAGGCCCGTGTGTTTTATCTAAACGCTCTTTGTCCCATGATTCCTTGCAATCGACATCTTGTGTCTCGATATGCGACCTTCAAGGCTATTTGTCTGTCTGCACCTGTGTGTGTGTGTGTGTGTGTGTGTGTGTGTCAGTACTTTTGTCTGCATGTGACCATTTCTCAAGGGAACATTTCCGTGGAAAAAATGTTCATAGCACCGCGTCCTTCATGATTACAGGCAGGCAAACACACACAGGTCTTATTTCTTCACATTGGCTTAATTGTACTCATTTTAATGGACAACTTTTTTTTCTTTTTTTTTTTTTAAAGCAGCTGCATGAAAGCCTGTGGGTGTCTGTGACATTCAAGCACAACATGAAGAGTGTTTTCAGTCAACAAAAGTTCAGTTCATTGGATAAAGTTAGTGTTCATACAGCGATTCTTTTCTTAGTCATCATCATTCAGGTTTTTCTTTTTTTTTTCCTGTTTTCATTCAACATTTCTTTAGACATCTTCGAAATACTTCCTATTTTTATCAAATCTTGTTCTTCTGCCTTTGTTAGAAATCGTAGTTGAGCATAAGCCGGTTAGTCACCTGGACGGCAGAATTCAGGACATTTAAATGAAAACAAACAGACGAAGCGTTTCTGTCCCGGAGAGGCTTTAATGAAAAGTATCTCACAGCAGGATCCTTGTTTTACCTTCAAGCAGAATTGATTAGAATGTTGTGTTGTATTGTATGTCCTGTGATATTATGTTACTAATTCAGTCTAAGAGCGTGTATGCTTGAATAATATATTCACACAATTGGTTCTGAAACAAATAGACAATTAAATGATTACTTTATCAACTAATAATATGGAATTCATCAAAAATGGCCCCAAAAAATCTCTCTTTCTTTTCATTATTATATATAATTAGAACTTGACCCTCTGGTTTTGGACAAAACGAGCACTGTGATGCTTGGACCAGATATACTGATGAAATCCTTTTTTTTTTTATTATTATTACTACAAGCTTGTAGCCTTTTAAATGCAAAATCTGTTCAGATAGACACATATGTGTGTGTGTTCCCACTGACCTGACTGAGAGACCCAAAGCGCCACATTAACACAAATCCCATTGGTCTGCCGTCAGTGTAGCGGCGTATGTAGCAGAGCGAGCTCCGAGCGGGGAGAGGAGGGGCTTTCAGACTCCACAACAACACCGGGGCGAGTGAGACAGTCGAGAGGAGAGAGAATGCGGCAGAAGGAGGGAGCAGACAGTCAGTGGCCGATCCTGGAAGAAGGGAGATAGAGACGGGATCCTCGCTTCTTCTTCTTCTTCTTTTCCCTGCATCTGTTCTGGCTTTTTTTTTTTTATCACTCCGCACCCATTTGCTCTCTATCTTCCTGTTCTGTCTCTCTCTGCATCCTTTATTCCTCTGTCCTATTCTGACTCCTCTTCCTCACCGATGGCTACCTGACAGCGAGCTTCTCCAACTCTTTTTCACCCCCATCCCTCTTTCTCTCCCCATCATCAGCCCTTAGGTTGATCTTTAATTTGCCTGCACCTATCCTTCATCTGTCCGTTGTCCTTTTGGTGTGAGGATGCCAGTGCTCGAGGGCCTCTGGGGCCCAGATCTCAGGATACGGGACCCCGGTCTCGGGGTTGAAGTCGGGGTCTGTCCGGAGGAGGCGCCCCACTCGCCCGTCTGGGGGCCTCTCGGGACGCCTCCCATCACCTGCGGGGGCCTGTCGCTGACCCTGGAGCTCCCCGCTCTCATACGGCAGCTCAGGGCGGCCTGGAGGGCTCGCAAGGGAGGCCCCCGGGGCCCCGAGAGAAGTCAGGCCAGCACTTGGGTGGATTCAGAGAAGGAAGAGGTAGAGGAGGTGAAGCATGACATAGAAGACCGGAGCGCTCATCCGGAAGGTAACTTGCACATAATCCATGTAGAGCAAAGCTTAGGGGAGTCATGTTTCCCATTAATGTTTAATGTTTAATGTATGTTTGTTGACCCAGTAATTATGTTGAACAGATGGTGTGTGAAGTTCCTTCACGATTGTTTATTCGTCTCTGAGAAATAGTTGTTTTTTTTGCATTTGAATGTTCGACTCTCGTTTTTGTTGTGTTTGCACACGGCACGCTTCCTGTTTAAATGCATGTTTGTAAGTGACGTGGGTCGAGACGAGGTTCAGACGGAGCAATGAGGGATTTAGGCTGTAAAGCCGGAGTGTTTTTGCCATCTGTGGAGCTATAGTGATGACACTGACGTGATGCAATCAGTCGAGCCGAGTCCACAAAGTAACATCAGTTCAACAGAGACGGGGTTTAACCTGAAAGCTCGGGTTCATTCTATACATTCTAACGCCGACTTTGTTATTCGCATTTAAACAAGATAAATGACTAACACTTTAAGCGGGAATCGGCTGATGACAAACATGGAACGGCATCTCGGATGTGATGTTGAAGAGCGCTGGTGAGGTGATGATTCACACGGTGGGGATTTACCTGCTCGCAAACCACTGACTCATGAGGTGGAAAACGCACAAATGTGCCTGTGACTTTCCCTTTTGCATCGTGATGACCTCAATGGCGTGATGACTCGTTGCAGCCGGCGAGAGGCTATGTGTGCGGTGTTTGACTTACACGCAGCATCGAGAGACTCTGAGATCACTTGTCAGAGGTGATAGTGAGTCATTCTGCCATTTCCAAGGATGTAGAAGGCTGAAAAAGACCAGTAATTATATGTTTAGCTAGAAATGCGTATGGATTTTCAGCCTACAGGCAAAACTGTTTACTCAACAGTCAATACGTTTATTAAAATGTAACAAAACGTTTTCCTTTAATGACATTAAGTCAGGTAGAAGGATTAAAAAAACATCTGCCCTTTGTGTTTCGATAGATCTCAATCAAAATACACATTAATTTATTCATCCTTTAATCATTATTTTAATCTATTTAAATCTATCTAATTTGAAATTGTCAAAAAGGGCTTTGGGACGACCCTTTTTTAAACTATTTTAATGGATCAAACATCTCGTTTGTCAAAAAGAAAAAAAAATGTTTCTGGTGTTCTTTTAAAAATGTAGGAATTATTTATAGTGTGGGATGAGCACATTGATCGAATCGTACACATCTGGCTGCTGCCACTGTCAAGTCATCATTTGAGTGTGATTCAACTGTATTCAGAGACTGCAGCTGTGTGGATGAATGTTGCTTTCCAGATGAAGAATCACCTGCCGCTGCGTGTCTGAGTGCATGCGTCCCCCTCGTCGCGTCTGAACTTTCACTTTCGGAGAAGGAAAACCGTAAACACCCACGGATTCCTTAACACACACTGTGCTGGCGTCCCGTACCGTGTGTTAGTGTGACGCGTGCCAAGTATGCGATCTTTGGTCTGTGCGTTTGGAGTGGGGGATTGAACCGAATGTGTGCGGTGAGTGGTTGTGCACGGGCACACGTCCGCGAAGAAAAAAAACCCACCCGTTCTGACTGATTCACGTTCGCATCCTGCATGACCCAGTTCTTCTGAGCCGCACAGAGACAATGACCTATTTACCACACAGAGAGTTTAAAGGAAGAGAGGAGGCGGGGGCGAGACGAAAGGATGGATCAGATGATGAGGGGGGGGGTGTTGTTGTTGTTGAACAGGAAGGAATAAAGGATGATGGGAAGGTTGAGGGGGTTGTAGCAGAGAGAGAGGATGTGGAGATGGGAGGAATAAAAGATGGAGTGTGGAGAGAGAAGGAAGAGAGCCAGAGGGTGGTGTATCAGCCTCTGAGTCTGTTTGTCTGTGTTGGACGATAGCAGTGAGGGAGGAGGGGAGGAGGGGGTTCCCAGATGATGCCCCCCTCCTTCTCCTTTTCTTCAAACTAGGCCAGCAGGACTCTTTAACAGGCTGAGTCACTTCCCCCACGCGGTTTATATTTGTTTGTTGGACTAGAAGATGCACAAACAGGGAGTGATGCCACTTTTTCCACCTTATGTTTTTGAATTTTTTTTCATGTTTAGCTTCTTAGCCTGCAAAGCAAAAACACACTGTCTGCAAACTATGCCGCTCTGGCAAAACCAACACAAGATCTGGCAACCGGAGGCAGTTACCACGGTGACTCCGACCCCATTAACAGGTAGTTTAGCTGCTCTCGGGCAGTCAGTCGGAGGCGATGTGAACCAGCAACCTCAGGGACATAAACGCGCTCCAGTTCCTCCCCCGCATCTGATCTGTAAATTATTCATTTTTTATTTTCTGTTCATAGTTTTTAGTTTATCCGAGTGGAAATCTCACGTGTGTGCACGTGCACTGCGGCATGAAACCTAGTTTTTGTCTCGTCGCTTGTGTGGATTGCGCTTTATAAACGGAAGCAGTTTTCAAGATCCCGATTTTCTTCTCCCAAAATCCGATTTTCGATTACGATTATTTTGTGAAATGACAAAATGCAAAGAAATTATTTCAAATATGCTGTTTTTTTTATTGAACATTTGGGATGAAGAGAAAAACCTCACTTTCACATGTATCTTAAGGTGTGTCCATTAAACAAAAATGAATGAATAAAGTGCAGAACTTCGATTTTACGATTTTCATCGTCCTAACTACATAATCGCGATTACGATTTAAAATCGATTAATCGAACAGGCCTAAGCCAATGTCTCATTGGTGCTCCAATGACAGGGATTTAAACTCAAAAGACAAAAAACTTCTAATATCCATTTAGGAGAAAACGTCCCATCAGCATGTTATAAATACAAAGCACTTCAAGCCTGAGTCACACACATTTCCTTCTTTATTATCGCGTTTTAGAATCAACTCTTCAGAAAGAAAAGTTCTGCAGCAGAAATGGACCTTCTGTTTGGTCCTCGGCTACGACACGCACAGCAGGTTACATGCGTGGAATCGGCGTCGCCGTGAAACTACAGTTACATCAAAGAATATTGTATGAACAGAGCGCATGCAGTGGATGCGTCGTAACAGCTGCACCGTGGCGTGAAATCCATCCTCCGTGGGTGAAATCGGAGCAGATGCATGATGATCTGATGATTCAAAGATCCTCTTGTTTTCCGAGAGGCCGCTTCTCTAAATCTGCTTTCATGAGCTTCGACTACGTCTTCTAACATCTACACCAGGGAACACTTTGCTCCGTTTGTCCTCTCGTCACCCGCCGGCTGCTCGGCTTATCGTTCAGCCATCGACCTTTGAGCATCCTTTTCTTCCTCCCTCTGTTCCCTCAGCTCTACTCCCTCTCATTTCTTCTGGAAAGTTCAACGCGTGGATTATTTATAGTCTGCAAATATGTTTAAACAACAGCGATAACACTCATCCCTCTTTGTCTGTGCAGCCGATGGCAGACTGAACACGGGTCATGCTGGTGTGTTGCTGGTGGAGAGACGAGGCTCTTATCCGCTGATTGACCTGCGAATCCTCCAAAGTGAGTCTCCTTTCTCATCTTAATATGAGGACATTAACTGGCCATATCGGCGAGTGTGAGCCCACTAACACATTCAAATTAATTTGTTTTCTTTAGAGAAACACTATTTTCAGTTCAGTTTATTTATTTTAAACCTCACAGTAATAAAAAAAATACAAAATAAAACAAAAAAACAATCAAAATATCAACTTCAAACTTATACTTTGGGGAAAAAACACAATTTTGTCAACAAAAACTTGTTTTTTTTTCAGGAATTCATGATATTTATCCCTCTTTTATCTGAATCACTGACAAAATAAAAGCGTTTATGAAAACCCATTCACTCCGAATCACATGTGAACATTTTTTGCGGCAAATAAGGATTTAGATAAAAATCAGCATGTGATTTTATTTCCGCTGAAATGTCAAGATTTTGATGGCTTTAACTGTTTGTGTTTGTTCACTGTTGGCAGCGGTAGATCTTTATGAATCACGGGTTACGCTCGCCACTGAACACAGCTCCGAGGCAGCATCGGGGTGATTGTACGTGAAATTTGGGTTGTAAAAGAGTACGTTGTTTGATTCCCAAAAGCAAAGACACACATTTAAAGCAGGCCTGAAAAGCTTTTTATTTACAAAACTGTTAAATTGTGCCCCCCTGTGATGTGAAGTGATGTTTGTTTTTTATGCCTATGCTTTTATGCTTATTTTATTATTATTATTATTATTATTATTATTATTATTATTATTATTATTATTATTATTATTATTATTATTTAATTATTTTAATGTAACAACTCTGAGAATGAAAAATGCACTACATTTACATTTACATTTAGGGCATTTAGCAGACGCTTATTATTATTATTTTTATTATTTCTATAATCATAATCATGGAAGTCACAATCATTAAGGAAACCTTCAATCTTTTTCCTTTTTTTTTTTTTTAAATTTATGTCACAACTTTGGCAGGTCCTCCGCACGGCCTGTTGTAATCTACCTTGCCTTGTATTTACAGACAGTGCCCAGCAGGGGGAGGTAGAGGCCGGCACCAGGAGGAAGGTGAAGCGTCGGCTGAGCTTCCAGAGATACTGCCACGCCTCCAGGCTGCTCCGGGGGTTGGTGCCCCACACCCCCGGGTCGCTGCACCTGCTGGACGACGACTACCTGGGCCAAGCCGCCGTAAGAACACACACTTCCTCAACACGTCCCGCTCACCTGTGTCCAGGTGTGAATCACTCACCCCTTCTCTCTTCACAGCACATGCTATCAAAAGTAGGCACGTGGACCTTCGACATTTTCCTCTTCGATCGCCTTACAAATGGTAAGACGGCTTTATTTTTTATTGTCATTGAGATTATTTGTATTATTATTATGCTCTCTTTCTTCCATCCCATCCTCACAACCACACAAAAACACAGTAGCTGCATTATATATCTTATATCTATATTATTTATTTGCTTCCCTTTCTTTCTCGGCTTTTTGTATGAACTGAAGTTAAACATAAGTCACTTACCTTCACCGATTGAGTTTCAGTATTGACTGTTTATCTCTATATGGCGTAGTGTAAAATGTCATTTTCAGAAACGTGTGTTTTATGAATGAACGTGTGTCGGCAGGTAACAGCCTGGTGACTCTGATGTGCCATCTCTTCAATGTCTATGGCCTCGTCCACCACTTCCAGCTGGACATGGTCAAACTGCACAGGTTCCTCGGTGAGCTGCAAGCATCTGTGACCACTGTGATATCACAGGAGTCACAGGGTTTATGTTCCCTGCATGACATGGACTATGAATCCAGTATCCATAGCATGCTCAATCAGATTCAGCTGAGCAACAACGTTTTTACAGAAGCAAATTGTCCAATCAGCATTTTTTTCGCAGTGACGCGATTAATCGCCACGCATCACGAGACAGAATGAGGAAATGAGAGCTCAGAATACACATTACATGACCTCCCTCTGTGTTGCCAGGCATGGTGCAAGACGACTACCACTCCCAGAATCCCTATCACAATGCTGTCCATGCTGCTGATGTCACTCAAGCCATGTACTGCTACCTGAAGGAGCCCAAGGTAAAGCATGATACACACGACAAGGCCTCAGCTTCCCCTTCATATTCTATTAGCGTCTCCTCCTGGAGGATAATTCCTGCTCACTTAGACCCGACAACACATCCGTCACCCGGCCGTGGGAAACTCTGAGGCCCTCGGACCAGATTCAGAGTCTGGGCATCGTTCTCCCAGAAACAGTGATGCTTTTGTGCCCTTTGTTGCTATAAAAGCCATAAAGCACTTTGTGATGCACCTATTTAGTTAGAGGCACTTAGTGCGTTCTAGATAACTCACGATTGTTGTCAACAAAGTATTTGTTGTTTATGAAATGATCCAGAATGTTTCCTACCGCTATGCTTAACTCACAAAAGGACGTTTTTGTTTTCCAAAAGAGAAGCTGCAGTTAAAGTTACATAGAAGAATCCTATAGAATATAATAGAATCTGTTTTATTGGCCATTTAAGTGGAAACACATGCAAGAATTTGACTGCAGCTTTATGTCTCTCTCAATATAAAGAAATAGACATACAACTAACACAAAGATAAGTAACTGAAGGATACGGTTCCCTCCCACATAACGATAATTTCCCCATCAATCATTTGTGCGCTGCAGCTGGCCGAGCAGCTGAGTCCTCTGGATGTATTCCTGGGTCTGATGGCAGCAGCCGCCCACGATGTGGACCATCCCGGAGTGAACCAGCCCTTCCTCATTAAGACCAGACACCACCTGGCGTCCCTCTACCAGGTACACGTGGCTCTGCTGAAAGCTGCTGCGCGTTTCAGTGTCCCGTTCTGTTACTGAGTCCGTGGGAAACACACTGTTTTTTTTTACAGAACACGTCTGTGCTGGAGAGTCACCACTGGAGGTCCACCGTGGGCATGCTGCGAGAGTCGGGGCTGCTGTCCCACCTGCCCGCCGACATGTCGTAAGAGCCTTTTACAGAAACCCATAATATGAAATGTTTTAGAAAGATATCTTACTACTTTGGACAAGATGGAAAAGATGGAGAAGGAGGACACACAGGATCTTGCTTCTCACTTTCCAGGAGAGTGTGATTTTAGGGCTTGATGCTGAGGTTCCCTTACCAACAGATGAAAGAAACAGACCCTATATATATATATATATATATAATATGTAATAATAGGATCATGAAACTGAGATCATTTCCGGATGCAGAAGAATTACAATTACAATTCCGCTTGTTATTAATTTAAAAAATCCAACCGTTAGATCGGCCGACAGGCTGATGTGTAAAAATCAATAATCATGCCCTTCATCTTAGTTGATGGAATGCTCTGTCACACATCACAATCGCACCCATCGGCATGTTTGATCTGGTTAAATAATCATGATGCGTTTGGCATCATAATCCTTTTCGTCCAGCAGCCTCCGCCGTTACGTCAGAGGTCAGGGTCAGTTAAAGAACGGCGGCATAAGAGCTCTACGCGTAACACATGGCTGTAAAAGGGAGGGATGATAACTTATGAATAATTCTATAATATATATATATATATATCATATATATAAATGTATGGTTTATTCCATAAAAAAAAATCATTATCAGCTCAGGGATGAGTGTTTTTAGTTGTTTTGACTCAGTGGCGCCCCCCTTCCACTCTGCAGGCAGGACATGGAACAGCAGCTGGGCTCCCTCATCTTGGCCACAGACATCAGCAGGCAGAACGAGTTCCTGTCCACCTTCAGAGAACATCTGGACAACCAGGACCTTGACCTTCAGCTGGCTTCACACCGGCACTTTATACTGCAGGTAACACCGCTCCACGCCACCTGACTCCACCGTGCATCCATGCATGAGATATGAAGTATACTTTTATATACATTTCAACAGACAGGAGTAGTATATGTGAACGTGTCTCTCGTTGCCTGCAGATTGCTCTGAAGTGTGCAGACGTCTGTAATCCGTGTCGGGTTTGGGAGCTGAGCAGACAGTGGAGTGAGAGAGTGTGTGAGGAGTTCTACAGGCAGGGTGAGTAAAGTGGGATTTTTAAGAAGTAATACCAATAGAGAAGATCACGTTTTCATGCTGTAGTGGTTGGTGACTTTTTTGCATTCATGTGTGTTGTACCAAAAATATATTTTATGAAGGTTTGCATCATATTTTGTCATGGCTTCTCTTTTATTCATGTGGATCTTGTTTTTTTATAATAATACAAATAATAATAATCCTTAATTCTGGCTTTGAACCTGACAGGTGACCTGGAGAGAAAGTTTGATTTGGAGATTAGTCCGCTGTGTAACCAGCAGGCTGACTCCGTCCCAGCCATCCAGATAGGTAAATAGTTTTCTGTTTTAAATCAACATGTTTAATCATAATTTTTATTTCATGTGGTATTTATTCTTTGCCGTTTGGATCTTACTTAATTTATTACTACCAGAACGCACCGTATGTTTCAGCTTATTTGGAGATGACCCACCTTCGGCGTGTGTTTTCCCCCTCAGGCTTCATCTCCTACATCGTGGAGCCTCTGTTCGAGGAGTGGCACCGCTTCACCGAGCCCAGCGCTCTCAGCCAGACCATGATGGGTCACCTGCACAAGAACAAGGCCCGCTGGAGCCGCCTGCGATATGCCAACGCACCTCCAGACAAGCAAACACACCCAACCGTGGAGGAGCCAGAGCCTGAAGGAGGAGGAGGAGGAGGAGAGGGGGAAGACATCCCTTAATCTTCTTGTTTCTCGAGGCGTTTGATCTTCCTTTTGTTTAACCGTCGAGAGGAAACGTCCTCCAGCATATTTTCCTCCCGCTGCTGGTTGTTCACAGGCTCTGAAAGTGGGAGCACTGGTTTCAACTCATGAGAAATGGCTCCCTCTGCTGGAGTGGGGGGGAGAAGACAGAAACTTGTGGGTGCAGGTGGATGGATGAGCTTAGTTATTGCCTTGCTCTTTACCCCCAATGATATCTGCAAGGATTGAAAGTTTATGGCTGAGGACAGACGAGGGATCAATGAAGACGAGTTTGCACAAACTAGAAGCTGCTAGAACAATAAAGAAAAGCCAAAAACGACGATACGAGTCAGCTGGACTGTGCTGGAAGAGATGACATAACAAATATATATGGAAGAAATGGAGGAGTATATGAATATATCAGCTATACTATGCTTTTTAAACTTTTAGACGATGCACACTGTATTAAGCTCTTTTCACTCGTACACTTTTTGTACAGCTCGCACTTCTATCGGATGCTCTTTTTCCGTACAAGTTTTTAACTCACTAAGTCGGTATGTCACGGTACTGTAAGCTGTACGATGTATTCTGTTCAAACTGTGTAACCCCGGAGCAGTTTTCTAACGTTCTTGTAATGTCATGGTTTAATCTGTAGATACTGTGATGGACGACCTCAGCACTTCACAACGCCAAAATCTCAGCAATGTATTAACCTTTTCTTAGTGTGGAAATATAACTCTTACACTGGCGTTACCTTTGTAACGATTCAACGGGTGCATTCATTTATGGGACAAGCTCTCACACACACACAAAAAAACGCCTTAACAGCAACTTAAAGGTCCGTCTGAAACACATTTTCTGGACAAGCTTTCTTACGATGACGGTTTCTTGCCTGTTTTTCCCTTCGCCACACCAGCACACTGAAACCCTCTCACAGTACTGTAGCAGCTGGCTTCCTGTTCAGTCTTTCACCCACTACCGGGGTCAGAGCGGGTGCTGCACCCAGTGAGCTTTGCCAAGGTGCCAATGTACTGTTTCGTTACCTCTCTTAAGGCTTTTTGCATTTCTTTGTGTTGACTGTGTGCACTGCCTCATATGTCACGTACAGACTTGGGTCAATTAGTAGTTGCAAAAATACCTCTAATCCTTATATTTAAAGCATAATTCCCAAGACAATTAAGAAAACCATACACCATTATTCATTTTATACAGGGTCGCCCATAAAGTTGGAATCATTTGCAAATGTCTTGTAAATGCGCCAAACAAATGCGCCAAACAAATGTTGTGAATTCATTGCGCCAAACAAATGTTGTGAATTCATTAATTTCACCTGGGTAACACATGATGTAATCATTGCACCTCAAAAGTGATTACTGATGCATATTCATCAACATAAACAACATATTCAAACTTTATGGGCGACTGTATATGAAACATGTAGAAGATCTCAAACGATACTTATCCATTTAATCCCAATGGTGAACCTGAACCATATGGATTAACTTTAGTCAAAGCAGATGAATTTGTACGTACTAGTTGGTCCAAGTGTAACACCTTTTTACCCACTCTGCTCTAGTTATGTATAGTAAAGTTTGCCAAATTTAAGATTATGGCCCGGCATGGTCGAGGCTGCGTGCTCAACACGGTGCTAACGTCTTCCCAGAGATTCATACAGGAAATAACCTTTCTAAAAAAAAACAATTATAAATATGAATTCTTTCTCAGTTTTAAGCCTTTTCTATAAGTCACGGTGCAATACCGTTAAGTCACTGGCCAATTCATATCTATTTATAGCTGTGGTCACTAAAAGTAAAGTATTAATGTCTTCACTGCTCTTATTGGCTTTGCTGGAACTCCCATATAAGCCACTGCAGTGCAACCTGAATGAGCCACGAACTCACGACCCTAAAACAATAGTTTTCTGTTCTTCGTTAGTGACGCGTTGCTGCCGCCACGTAGCCCTGCTGCAGTCGAGACAGGAAGCCTCAGGCAGCCTCGTATTTCAATACCTGTCAAAGCACTGATCCAGGGTCACTGAGCCGCACCGCGTTCACAAGTACAAATATGTACTGTATGTTTAATGAAGCTTCTTTAAATTATGATTATGACAGAGGGATGATCAGATTGACTGTAATTATCATTTTAAAAAGAAATCACATCAAATGACATTTTCTAATAGGGTCAGAAATCTTATGATTGGACACAAAGAATGGAACAAATTTAATACCAGCATACATGCATTGAAGTGCATTTTCCCTTCTTTTTTTTTTACTCCCATTTAAAGGTTGTGGGTGTTCAGTTTTGAAAGATTCTCATCCTAGCGCCCAATGCTCCGAAATGAGAAGAAAATATCCTTTTTCCTTTTCAACCTACGTGGGTTCGAGTCAATCCAGTGATCTATTACCGAGAGGAGCTAAAATGCTCTTCCCCCCCCCCCCCCCTTTGTTTAGTTCATTTGTGTCACTGCGTTCCACATTCAGACCGACGATGCACAACGTGAAAAGGTCAAAAGGCCAACATGTCTCACCACAAGGTCCGTGTAGTAACTTTCCATCGTAGACGCTCATATTTCCATTCTTCTCTGAATGCTTTAAGCACTTCTTGTTAAGAGATCAAGGTTCATGTATTTGGGGGATCTTTCAATCATATGCTCTTCATCAGCACACGAACTGATGGTGTATAGACAACCAACAGTTACTTTATAATGATCATGGAATGAATGAAACCCTTCAAACGAAGCCTGATGTCCAAACTTCATGTGCTGGTGAATTAATAATAATAATAATAATAATATGTTTGCTACCTGACTCTTTGACTGTACATTTCTGTTCTGACAACCAACCTCTGAGCACTGTGAGCAATAAAAATAAATGTTTTTCAATTAACATCCAATGCATTAGATCTCCTGAGAGTATTTGTGTGATTAAAAAAAAAAGCTTGTTTGACCACTAGATGGCGGTAACATCGCTTCAGTTGCTCTGTGCATGAGAGGAAAGTCTCCTCATGGCAGGGGGGGGGGGGGGGGGGGGGGTGTCACATTATGGGTGCCTCTCCCATGCTGCTTTGTTTGCACTATAAATACAGTAGTCGACCTGTGGATCAACACGATGATTCTGTGAGATGCAAGCGTAGCTGGGAGCGATGAGCTCATGTGTAAACACAAAACCACCAAGAAAGAAGAAAGACAGGCTGAAATCAAACAGCGGCAAAAAAAAAAAAGAGAAGAAGAAGAAGAATGTTTTGCTCGTAGTTGTAGTTTGCAGGACAAACAGAGAACACGAAGCTCAATGAGTCACAGTGTTGAATCATGAAACTGCAGACTGGGATATTGCTGGTTTGTTGTTTGCTTTGTCTCACCTGTTGGGAGGAAAACTTTTACAGAAGGAACACCAGGCAGTTCATGTGAAATCAAATAAGACGTCAATGTCGAGAGGATTAAGAGGGGGTTTTTTTTAAGTATTCGACAGAGCAGAATGAAGACGTGGATCCAATGTAAATACCAAGTTTACAAAGAGGGAAAGCGTACCGAACAGGAGATGCTGATAGTGTAGAGAGCAGAGCGGCGGTACAGTCACAGCCTGTTTCCCCTCCCTCATTTGCATATCTCTGATTTGCAATGCAAACGAGGCCTGTGGATTGTGACAGAATCCGCTTGTGATTGGCCGCCTATTAAATCACATTAGCCTCCGCTGGTTGACTTTTCTAAACTTAAAGTTCGTGGACTTTGTTTTTCCCAGAATGCTCCGGGACTTTCACTGCTTTGGGGTTGATGAACACACACACACACACACACACACACACACACACACACACACACACACACACACACACACACACACACACACACACACCAAAACAATATAGGTGTTCTGTTTTTGAAGCCTCAAATCTGTTCATCGGAGCATGACATCTGACATCCATTCATGCTGATAATTCTGTCTTTCCGTCTTACTGTCTCCCATCTCACACACACACACACACACACACACACCCACACACACACACACACACACACGAGTCAGTCAGCACTCATCCTGCATGTGTCACTGTAAATATTGACACTGCAAACAGAGCCCCCTCTTTTGCCCCTTAAATGACAGACAGCCAACCACTCCCTCTGTAAAAACATGCACCCCATCGTGCCGATAACCATCTCCCTCCAAAATGCAAACCTGGAAGAGGTGCTTTTTTTTTTTTGTGTGTGTTGTTTCACCACTAGCTTACATTGCTGCCTTAAACGGAATGCACCTTTATTAGGAGTTGATCACATCTGGGCGGAAGATCTCAAGTGGAGACTTAAAAGGGCCGTGTAGAAAGTGAAAAATGAAACTTTGTGGTGTTCGTGTGCTTTTGTCTGTCTCACCTTCTCCGTCTGGCTCTGCTCGGGGCACTGAAAGGGTTAATCTCTTGCTGTTAGTCAGTATCTCTGCTGTATGTACAGTGTATCCCCCTCCTGTTTGTCTACTTTCATTATCTTTCCTCCTTTGAAGAAGCTATAGATGTCGGTTCAATGGCAAATTTCGAACCGCCGCTTCTTCTTGAAGCATGTGTTTCTGTTATTCTGTCCACCCCACGCACTTTTAAGCAGAGAGACGTTGATGCAGAGAAGAAGATGCATTCGTCTTTTACAAACAGGATACTATAAAGGTCATCTCGCAGATCACCCAATCAGCCTTTCTATTCTCAATTTCAGAAAAACAGGATCTGCCGTACCCGTCGGTGTGGGAACTGGACGCTCCGAAGTAAATGTTGCCTAATCCTGTGGCACAGGTGCTTTTTTTTTCCCCTTCCTGGGTTCCTTTTATCCCCAAATACCCTTTAACACATCTGCCATACAAGCAATACCTGAACAAAAGGTTGCTATTTTAAATTCTACTCACAGTCAACGGTTTTCAAAGATCCCCTCCATCCATCCATCCATCATCCATCCCTTTATCACGAACGACACACATCACATGGAATAATATAATTATATCTAATCTCGTGATATCTTATCTTACAGTTCAAACTTTCAAATTTCAGTACACAATTCAATAAGTGCTTCACTTTGAATATTCCACACTATATGCACAAATCTTGGCAGGGGGTGGTTTCCAGATAATATGCACCTTGAGCTGCAAAACTCCCTCCAGCTGAATGATCTCGCTCCCATTGGAGAAAGCGTACACGTTGTCCTCGTGCGCTGCTGAGCAGGTGTTTGACTATGATTCTTGTTTTCGGGTCACTGTTGAAGAAGAGATCTGGATGAGGCAACGTGATCGAATAAAGTAGTGCCAGAAATACGCAATCTACACTTTGAAGCTAATCGATATTCAAATTCCAGACATTTTCTTTGAAATCTCAAATAATTTGCACAATTTTCGATGATTAAAACTCTGTATTTGCTGTAAACTGGATTTCCACTGGATATTCGTCAGGTTTGCACTCCTCTACATCCCTATTTAAGTGTCTGTGAGCAGCAGGTGGTTTCCAAGCAGCACTCGTTGCTGTCGTGGAATGACTAAAGCGTACACTGAGGGGAAATAAAGAGTTTATTTGTTATGCAGCATTGAGATCTCTGACATAGCACACCCACACGTTCACAAACACTCTGCAAACTAATATGTACATGATCAATATACGGGAGCTAAACCTGTTTGCCCCTCTGACTCCGTGAGTGTGTGTGTATAGATCTTATCTTATTTTCTTAACCCCTATCCCTCCGCTGTAACTCTAAGTGACACACAGCCGTCAGATACTGAAGGAGCACACCTGCCTCATTTCACCTGCTCCGTTTCTCCGAACATCTCAGCAAAGCATTCATATTTTCAACGTGTTGATTTTGTATTTTTTTTTTCCCCCGGCAGGGAAATAACGAGTGTGACTGTGTGCACAGATTTGTTGTCCACTTTCCTCAATTTACATACTGCAGATATGTGTAAGAAGACGTAGGCAGATGAGAGCTTTCAGCATCTGAAAAGAACACCGTGTGCAACGACAGATGATGATGCGAGCGGCTGGAAGCCGGTGAGCCGAGGTCACGGGGTCGCATCCAGTGAGCAACCTGCAACTTTTTTTTTTTTGCAATTTGTTGCCGAAATATATATCAGTGGGTTCTTTCTGGCTTCTTTTCTTTGCCTTATGTTTATGCCGTTCACATATGTACACAGGTGGTGACCTTTGACCTTTAGTACAACCATGCAAATCTATAGGCGTGCCCTTTGTTGCTGCAGGGCTTCATGACTTTTGCCTGTAGTGATGAAATATGTATTTAATTAAAGGACTCCACCAGTGATTTATGATTAGCCCTTCCATAAAGAGCTCAGTCCTTTCAGTCCTCGTCGTGAGTCCACCTCCAAAAATGCTGCGTCCTACAAATCCCACGATGCAACTGAATAGGGAATTGGTCGACATCGTAAGGGTTCATTAGTCATTGGAAAGCTCCATCCAAAATATCCTTATCACAAGTAAAAAAAAAATATATATATATATAAATATATAATGACGTGTAAAAAAAAGTGTGTTCTGTCTCTTTAAAAGGCCATTTGTGAGTATTTATTGTACATTTTTTGCTTATTTTCTTGCTTATATTCAGTGTATACATGGAGCCACATCTCCACTGGTCTGTGCAATTCCTCTTCAGGCTGAGCAGCTTCCTTTCAGTCACGTCTCCTCTTGTTATTGCAAGCGCAGCCCCGACCTGTTGGTCCTGTTCCTCTTGGCATCATTATTGAAATCATATTGCTATCAAACAATCGTACGCTCTGTAATATTGTTGCTGTACACAAGGCGTGTGTATGTGTTGAATGAAACCATGTGTCTTCTTCGTGTTTATTTAGTCTAGATTTGGTGTGTGAGTGTGATCTGTTTGTGGTTTTTTTCAGAGCCAAATTGTGTGTCGGAACACTGAAACAGGGAAGTGCACATTTAAATCCAGAAATATTCTTCTTCTTTTTCTTGTCATCACGTAGGAATGAACGAAACTAGACAATATATTAGAAGCCGAAGTAAACTGCTGGTGTCTGAGTGAAGTTAGACAGCCGGGGCGGACGGCTTAGCCATGGGACTGACGTGGAGCCTATTGAATCCCTAATTACCCAAAACAGAGTGAAATTAGCCTCAGAAGTATTCTAACTGAAGGACCATTTGGCCACGGGGCAGACCCCCTCATTTGCATATTCAAAATGTGACCCAGTCGATTCAGAGAGGATTTACATCGGGACACTTCTTAGAGTGACTGTGTTTAATAATAATGCTCAGAAATTAATTTCTCTATTATTATTTTTTAATGACACGTGGCTGTAAGCTCATATTGTGAGCCTGTGTGCGTCATCACGTCAAATCCATTTGAAAACGCCCTAATAATAAATACAAAATGATGAATCAATGATTTCATAATTAACAGATAATTGAAATAATCTCTGAAGGGTTTAAGCGGGAGGCTATAAGTGGTTAAAATGGTCTGTTTGGAGTCTGTTACGATCCGCTATGACAGTGGGCAGTTTCCCCCGTGGCTTTGTTTTTTTTGTTTTTTAAACCCCCTTCCCTTCTCCTCTCCTGGCTGTCAGTCTTGTGGGCGTCGCCGCCCCCTCCCTGTCTCCCTCTCTCCCTCCCCCTCTCTCGCCCTCTCCCTCTCCTGTCTGGCGCCTAACGAGACACACCTGCAGCTCATCAGTCTCATCACTTCCAGCTTATAAAGGCGATCCTGATGCTGCGGTTGCGCTTTGCTGACTTCTTCTCTCCACTTTTGTTTCTTTTGTTGGCGTTTTATAGGTGAAGATTGCTTTAAAAGAAAAAAGTGAAACAACTAAATATTATGGGATATTTGTACCAGGCAGAAGCTGCTTTATAAAACCCTGACCTTATAACGAGGGTCATGGTCATGTGTCTGACATCAAAGCCTGCGAGGTCTTGACCCCTCGGGGCGTCAATTAGCCGACAACAAAAGATGACATTTCCATCTCTTCCATTGCGATGCAAATCGAATAAGAAATGTCGCCCCGAGGCAGATTTGGGTGAGGGACTCAGGGAATATCAATACAGCTCTGAACACACGTGTTATGTTCATACGTATTCGTAGCTGTTTTCTTCCATTAATCCAAGAAATCCAAAAAACAAACAAAACTGCACAATAGATCCTCTTTTTTTTCTTCTCTCTCTCTGAAGGGATATGGGCGTCTCTCAGAAGAGGGGAATTCTGGGGGAGTTTGCTCTCCAAAGTTACAATACAGATCGTGCATCTCATTTGACTGGCAAATAACTATGCAAATGTGCTGCTCCGGAGAGTTAGACGAGGTGCTTGCATGCTCCATCTTGCCCCCCTCAGGTTCCACGTTTTTGTCATGAAAATAAAACCCAGGCGATAAATAACAGGATAGGAGACAGGAATAATGGGAGCGTGTGTGTGTGTGTGTGTGTGTGTGTGTGTTCATTGAGTGGTCTGCATTGCGTCATAAAACAATGAGTGACACATGTACCTTCCTCTTTCTAGTTGCAAAACAACTCTCTTCTCGTTCTCTCTCCTCTCTTGTGTGTGTGTGTGTGTGTGTGTGTGTGTGTGTGTGTGTGTGTGCATCTTTCTTCATTCATATGCAGCCTCTGGTAGTAAGTTGGGCTGGTAGTGAAAACTGTGAGGAAGTTGTCACAAAGAGGGGAAGTGTGTAGTAAAAAAGTCAAGATATGTCAAGTATTGTTCACCTCATTGAAAGAGAATTTCCCCTTTTTCTCTGCTGTGCAATGTGTGTGTGTGTGTGTGTGTGTGTGTGTGTGTGTGTGTGTGTGTGTGTGTGTGTGTGTGTGTGTGTGTGTGTGTGTGTGTGTGAGTGTGTGTGTGTGTGTGTGTGTGTGTGTGTGTGTGTGTGTGTGTGTGTGTGTGTGTGTGTGTGTGTGAGCGTATATTGCAGAAAGAGGGATACACCCAAAGGTCCACTACTGATTTGATATAAAAATTACATAACTGAATATGTTGTTGTTCCTCCTGCATCAAACTTCCTCCAATTAAGTTCTCCATGAGGTGATGAAGCAATAAAATAAAAACGTTGCCCGCCTTTATTTTCTTAACCAAACTTCTTCCGAGTCTTAAATAAATTATAAAATCATAATAAAGTAATTTCACTTTTTCTACTTCCCACAAACACACACACACACACACACACACACACAGACACACACACACACACACACACACACACACACATCCAAACTCTCAATCTGACCTTTGCTGACCCCACTAAGAGAAAAACGCATGCTGCATTTTACAAGAAGACACATTTGTGTGAGTTAGATGTGAAATTCTGGTTATGTCATCCATGTTGTCGCTTGCATCACCACGCGTGTTAGTATTCAAATGCACACGTGTGTGTGTGTGTGTGTGTGTGTGTGTGTGTGTGTGTGTGAGTGACCCAGGAAGCTCGCCTGCGTCTCCGTCTTACTCTTCCCCCGGCTGATATCACTCACTTCCTGCCGTCCTCTCCCGTCCGCTCTCTCTCTGCGTCCGTTCGTCCGTGTTCAGTCTCTTTTTGGGTTTTTTTGCTTTTCATCTCCACACGACGAGGACGCCAACTCATCTCAGTGTAAGTCCGTCTCTGTGTCCGCTTCCTTCACTCTTGACCTCCGTGTCCCAGCCGACCCAGCTCCAGGAGGTTTGGACACGTGTCCTCTCAGCTTGCTTGTCGTCTCTCTGTGTGGTTTTGCTCTCCGATCGTGCTCTTCGTCCACGTCGTTATCACGAAAAAGAAACGAAAAAGCGTCGCTGTTCCTGAAAGTTCCGTCCCCCGGAATTAAGGTTGAAAACACCTTAAAAGTCAATTTAACGATGACAAAATCATGTTTGCTCACAGTTTGTAAGCTCGTTCTTTTTTTTTATAGTCATGCAAGGCTTCTTCCTTGTTTTCAAGCTAATCGTGTTTCCCTTTCTCTTTCTGGGAAATGCGGAGGAGAAGAGGAACGAGGAAGTTAACAGGAGAGACTGTATCTCCTTTTTGTTGTTTGCATATTTTTGTTGATATGTTTATGATATTAAGAACCTTCCAGACACAGAAATGTACACAGTAAGACTGTTATCCCCAATTTGAAGATCACTCGTCTCCATGACAGCAGGCTTTTTCTCCCCACCTTCAAACGTGGCTGAAAGTGGCAACAAAAGTTATCAACCTGGAATATTCACTCTTTGCACGTTGCGTTATAATAAATACATTTATATTTATTGATACACTTTGCAACATTTAAATCCAGCCTGATGTTGCCTTACACATAAAAGTAGTAACAAGCACGACGGTAGCTCCAAAATTCAATAAATTAGCAGATAAACTCCTTATAATTAACCTTCTGAGCTGCTTTTACACCCATTTATGAACGAATGGCAATCTGGAAAGGAGTTATTGAGAAATGATCCTCTGCTGCGTTCAAAAGATCCTTTGTAAACCATTGTGACGTTGACATCTGCAATCCTCCTTGAAGGCCGCTTCCTGAAAGTCATGTGACTTCAGGAAAAAGAGTTTGATTCGTAAGGTCTGACAGCAGATGTACCTTTCTATGGTCGTCAATGCTGCTTTATTTATGACGAAGAAGATCGTAAGGTGCCTTAGAATAAAAAAGGTGTTATGGTAAAGGTGTTAAACTCTACTTTAATATAGGAAACCAGGCGTTTCAGTGGAAATGAAATTCTGCCGTATGACGAAACGGAAAAAAACAAAAGGATAACTTTCAAGATGATTCGAAAAGATAGTGATGTAAGCAAAGAGCAGATGCGAAAGGGGTGAGGGTGAATTATAAAACACAGGTGTTGTGTACAACCAAAACCCCAGAATCCGGCTGAGCGAGAAACAGGTAAGAGTTTCCTAACAACCGCGGCGAGTCCTGACACGACGCCTGATCGTGTCGCCGAGCCCGGGATGGGATCGCGGAACAGGGAGTGAGACGAGACCCAGAAAAACGGGATTCCACTCTCACTCCCTGCTCACGGGGCAACATACCTCTCCCAAGAGGTTCCCACGAGAAAAACCTCCGGCGTTTTTTCGGTCCAGGTAGAATCGAGAGAGAGGGAGGGAGATATATAGATAGATACTAAAAAGGGGCAGCATGGGAAGAGTAGGGGCACGTTTCGGTGCATGACAAGGTTGGGTGGGTAGGTAGGGGGGGGGGTCAGACAGTAGGCAGACACTCAGAGGGATTAAATGTGAGCTTCATGAGAAAACAGATAGGCATCAGCTGGCCTTCTCTGGTCCATGATAACCGTCTGGTGAGCTGTGTTCAGCCTGGCAACGGGCACTTTTTACCCAAGGTGTCATGGTGAGAAAAGCAAACACCCCCGTAGCTGTTTACCATGCGGACGGACACATACAGACACATCGGAGCAAAATGCCAGGGTGTGGCTCCTTCACCTGCCAGTGGCATCTCATGTGACCTACTCATGTACCCGGAATTGCTGGTGATGCCACTTTTTTTTTTATAATAATGTCTCTGCTCTTTTCTTCCCTTCTTCCTTTCCAACGCCTCCATCCATCCCTTCGCCGCCTTTGTTGGGGAGGATGAAGTCATAGCTGCTAAACCTGTTCTTTGTCTTCTTTTTACCAGCTGGATACGGAGGGAGCGCTTTCCCTTCACCAACTCTTCCTGCCCTTTGAAGCAGCACACGGGAGAGAAGGGTGGCTTTATTTGACCTGAAATCCCTCTGTGTAAACTCACAGTATACATAGAGGGAGTTCACCCGCTGGTCGGAAATGCCCTCAAACCAGGTTACTAACTGTACCTGACCTTTGACCTCAACGTGGAAGGAGCAACTGAAACAGGAACTTCACATGCGAGGACGAGAAAAACACGATTCACTCTCATTACGTTTCTTTTTTTTTTCAAAATGTGCTAATAATGACACGGCAATCTAAAAGTACTCCACTGCAAGTTCTCCATCAAAAATACCTCTGAATTAGAAGTACAGACGTATCATCAGCAAACTCTACTTGGAGTATTAAAAGTATGATGAGGAGCACAATGCACTTAAAGTAGTATATTATATTTATATTTATTATTGACATTTCAAAGTAAAAATGTACAATGTATTTCCTGGAGTAGCAGTAAAAGTAGCACAAAAGTACCTCAAGCCTACTTACGTGAATGTATTACCGTTACCACTTGTGTTGTATAATTTTATTTACTCATTCTGGAGAAAGTGTGCCTCTGAGCCAACAAGGAATTTTCCATCAAAAGCGCTGACTCACTCTTTGCATCTCATTTGCATAGTTTTGCATTCTGCTGTGCTGCTTGCCAAGTTATCGACTGTGCTTTATATTACACACAGGTTTGGGTTTTCCTGCGTGTGCTCTAAACTGAGATTTCTATGTGGTGGTGTACCTTCGCCTCCGTCGGACCACCGGGCTGACAGGCAGGTCGTGGTGAAATCCCCCACTATGTCCCCATCGCCGACCCGAGGCTTTGAGTCAAGGATCTGTGCTTTTTTTTGCTGCTTCATCTCTTGTGCAAACACAAGCAAAAGAAGCTTTTAGGCGTTTGCACAGCTACATCCTGTTCCAGAGAATCCCCCCCCCCACATCTACCCCTACCACAGCATGTACAGTAAGCTCCCACGATAAGACACAACCATACATTTGCACAGTCTTTCAGTTTAGCAGCAAAGGCCAGACAGATGTTGTGTGCAGAGGAAAACAGGTCATTTAAATTGTGCTGTAATGGTTTGTTGTTATTAGGGATATATTCATTTTTAGAAATGCTCTTTATATTTCAAGCTTTTGCACAAGGAGGAGTCTATTGGTCAATGTCCAAAATTGTGCAATAACTTTTTAGTTTTTTCCACAATTGCTGCCTCTGACCTGCGTCTGACCTGCGTCTGACCTGCCAATAAACATGACACTCTTCCTTAGAGTCGTATCTGGTCAAAATGTAACATATTGCAAAGTCATTATCATTAAGATGCTGCAGCGCGGGGGGGGGGGGGGGGGGGGGGGGTGGGGGGGGGGGGGGGGGGGGGGGGGGGGGGGGGGGGGGGGGGGGTCTACTCCCTCAGACCACAGATGCAAATTCAACTCTGAAGTGCTTCACAGTCATACTTTATAACTGTATAAAATGGAAACCAATGCTATGCATGTATTTGCATATTTAGCAATGAAACAACCCCCCCAAAACTCCTACCATCTGTATGGATGGTAGGAGGTTATCTCATCAATGATCTAACTGCTCGATGACCAAGTAAAAAAAAAAACAAGCGTCACTGATGCAACATGTATGTTGATTTTCTTGTGAAATTTTAAAAAGCTGAAATGCTTTAAAAAGTCAAAATATTGCAAAAAAAGAAAAGAGCTTGGTTGAACACAGAAGTAGCAAATAAATGATGATGCACATGAAGCAGGTGATATTTCCATCAGGTTTCCCACATTGTTTTGGGGGTTCGGATGGCAACTGACAGGAGAATTAGCGCCACCAGCTGTTTCTCCCAGTGGGCCTAACCATTAATATTTGCATAATAATGGTGGACGCATTACAGTAATTATCACTTTTTTTTTGTTGTTGCCAGGACTTGCTCTTCTGCAAAATTTGGTTGAAATCTTCACTAAATTTGGATATCTTTGATATCGTTTCTTTTGAACTCACCGCTGTTGTCCCATATATATATATATATATATATATATATATATGAGGTGTCAAGTAAGACATAGTGTGGCTGTAATAGCACTGTTATGTCTGAATAAAAGCATGACAAATATGTAATAATGTATAATAATGTAATAATAAAAACATACTGTCAGTCTAAAGCCAAATACACTGTTGCCCATAAAGTTGAAATACTTTGTTTTCTGACTCAATCCTCTGTGTATTTCTATTTAAATGCATCAGTAATCACTTTTATCACCAGGTGCAAGGATTACATTATGTGTCCCAATCACCCAAGTGAAATTAATTCATGCATACCACTTCTTTGGCGATATAAAAGACAATCCTTTATGGATGAAGCCAGGAAATCGACATATTCCTTGTCTGGATGGAACTTTTTGGCATGCGGGAGGTGTTACTGATTAATACCTACAAAGGCATTATTTGTCCAATCAAAGATGTGGCAAACCCAGCATTTGTTTTAGCTTGTCTAAAAGTTGAAACAACTCTAACAGACAGCCGTTTTTTTTACGCTTTAAGCTCCCGTGAAGCAGAGCAAAGGGAAGCTCGGAAAAAACAAATGATGTTAGGCGAATGAACAGCAAAGCCTCGGACAAAAATAACTAAGAACATTTGAATTGTACAGGCAAAGAAAAGGGTGTAGTTTGAGAGATATCAAGGTGAGAAACCCTGTGGTTTAAAGTGTGTTGATGCTAGACAGCATCTTGGAGGATGTCCGATCGTTTGTCATGATTGTAAACTGCAACGATGACCCCACCCCCCTCCCCCGTGACATGACCCTATCATGTGTCTGATGAAGTGTTACACCGCGCTAAGTGCCGGTTCAACATGTGTGTTTTAGTCATCGCGGGGCGGCATGCGTGTTCAAACAGGACTCACAGAGAATACAACACGGCGTCAGACGTGTTTGTGTGTATTACGAAGAAACAGATACAGAGGGAGATGAAGAGGAGGAGGAGGAGGAGGGCCCTCATCCATCTTAATGAGCACATACTCATGTTACTGCTCCTTTTTTGCGTTTATGATGTTTTGCCTTTATGTTTCTTTCTTCTTGTTTGGCCTCCCTACTTCGGTACCTGTTAGTCCTGCAGAGCGAGCGACAGCTACGAGCGAACAGTTCCATCAATCACACCTCGTGATTATCTTGGCACGTATCATCTTCGACTTCACAACTTGCACACACATCCTGTACTTACTGAGGTGTGTGGAGAAAAAGCATAAGAAGGGGCCCTGTTGTTGTGACACATGCACACACACACACACTCTCTTTTTCACACTCACCCATTTCCAAGTGCCCTAGCGCAACATGCCCACACACTTTGTATGTGCAAGTGCCCTGTGTGTGTGTGTGTGTGTGTGTGTGTGTGTGTGTGTGTGTGTGTGTGTGTGTGTGTGTGTGTGCTTGAGTTATCAAGGCCCTGTGTTTCCTGTTTTGCAATCCTCACCATGCCCTCCCAGAAAACGTCTGCCTCTGGCTGATTCAGGAACAGCCGGTTTTCTCTGACAACCCCCCCTCATTCAACACTGAGGCATATATGCATGTGCAGCCTCTTACGGTAGCTTAGCATGATGATCCATTCGTTTTAAACAGCTTTCACATCCAGAATATACCAATGCTGAGCCCATCTTGAGATGCGGTGCTTATTTCTGAAAACACACATGTAGTTTGTAATGACAATGAAATTCTTAGCCTCAGAATTTCTGAATTCAAAGCCGATTTTATCAGCTGTAGCTAGCTAACTAATTGAGATCATGTTAACTCTCACTTTGTTAACCCTAACCCTACTTTTTAACACTTTCAAACAGCAGGCCTGTGTTTTCACTTTCAGCATACAAGAGAAAAGGCTTATAGGATGAAGACTGTCCAATATTTGTGATGTAACGTTGTGCTGGAGTGTAAAATTCCCCAAATCCAACAAAGAGCGGGAAAAAGTTGCTAATATGGGCTGGCCATTGTTCCAAAGGCCAGCCCATTGACCCCTCATATCATCACATACTCGGGTGATAAATAGGTGCAATTCCAAACTGTAAACAGTCACTGAGACAGATGGTGCAGTTTGTCATTGGCTCAGTAATATTGCACTCTGAACACATTTGAACTCAGGTGAGCCCGGGAGTCGGCTAGAGACTGCACCAATACAGGAAGTGTGTCCTTGAAGTCGATGGGACGGACTGTTCTCTCGCTCCAAAACGGACCGATTAGAGTGAAGGAGGACTCGGTAACGTGATTTGTCCAGCGGGGCGGTGATGTAACGTTGTGCTGGAGTGTAAAATTCCCCAAATCCAACAAAGAGCGGGAAAAAGTTGCTAATATGGGCTGGCCATCGTTCCAACGGCCCATTATTAGGAAATCCAAATAATCGATTGGAAAGAAATGGCCCGTTATCGAGAAAACAAACGCCTTTAACTGAAGGCCCGTTAATCTGAAAATACAACACATGATTTTTTAATTTTCGATGAGTGAAGGCAAAGCATCAGTTAGATGGTTTCGTCATTGAAAGAGGAGCAAAGAACGCCACTTTTTTGAAGGAAAAGATGTTTTTAGTCTTCTCCCGACTGGCTTTTTCTTTGGATTGTGATTGTCTGAGTTTGTATTTTCGTTGCAATGGGAGTTTGTTTTCAGGATAATAGGCTTACACATCATTTTTCTGACCATTGTGGTTTCTGAATAATGGCGTGGCACCATGCTAATGTTAGCTTTAGCTCTAATAGCATCCAGGACTGACTTCCAAACGTTGGGGAAATACAAAACTGGGGGTTTTGCTGGTCGTGGACAAGGAGTTCCTGGTGAGTTCTGAGCTGCACACACACACAGCTATGCCACATGCCTACAGTCTGTGAGAATATTGCTAGTAAGCTAAAGCTAATAGTTTTACACTGGCTGTGCAAACAATTTAATATTTTTATTCGTTGTCATGTGCTGTAAAACAAAAATGCAAATACACTTCAAGAGTTCGGCACAGCGTGGTTGTAAGTGGTTATCTTTATATTGTAGGTGACGGATCTCCATTAAACGAAATTGCAACGTCATCTATGGTGATAAAATTGCCAGGCTATCTACCTGGATGCACCTGTCCATGTGTGTGTGTGTGTGTGTGTGTGTGTGTGTGTGTGTGTTTGCATATGAAAAACTCCTCCTCACAATCTGTCCAGAGGGCTTTGCACCTGCACTTTACGACTCGGCCTGCACACTAATGTGCCAACAATAATACTTAAGACGACTGAGTCAGGCCAAATACCTCTACGTGCCACTACTGTTTCATGCAGCGGCGGGGGTTTCCTGTCCGTATTTATCACTACCATTTTGTGTATTAAAATGAATAATACATGTATTTGAGGACATGCCCATTGTGGTGGTTTCCCCTGGAGGCAGGTGTGTGTCTGTTTGCATATGTGTGAGTGTGTGAGAGTGACTCCAAGGCCGGGATTTCCCCACAGATACGTATTTCACAACTTTCACTTATCAATACGGCACATCGATGGCGATGTGAGATGGATGTACTTCATGCAGTCAAACGCTACGCCTTAAACGCGCATTCTTTCTAATGGCCATCAGAGGGCGACTCCTCTGGTTGAAAACAAGTCCTATTGCATAGAAGTCTATGACTGATTTATAATTGATTTTTTGATGGTCTTACTAGTTTTGAGTCTTCTTCACAGCATGATGTTCAATTATTAAATGATGGAGGAAAAATAGACGATAAAGCAGGGGATGTGTTGGGCGTGGCTACCTTGTGATTGACAGGTCGTTACCACGGCGTTGTCCGGTTTAAAAAAAAATTTGACTTAGAAATGTCAGACTTGGTCGCATTAAAAAGGTTGCATTCGGCGTTCGGTTGTTCTAAGCTCCGCCCACTCACGTCACAGGGCCTCTAAGTGTGGATTTGTGCAGGGAATAGCTTTTATTGGAGTCAATTGTGGTCAAGAGAGGTACCTACTGTGGTCAGGCTGTGTCGTGTGTGTGTGTGTGTGTGTGTGTGGTTGTGTGGTTGTACTCAGGATGGGTGGAGTCGGGCAGGGCCCCCCCCCCCCCCCCCCCCTCCTCCCCTATGGTACCCACAAAAGAGTGGGGCCTCGTTTGATGAGAAAAGTGATAAAGGTCAAAGCAGCAGCACGATGATGATGATGATGTCACAAACAAGTGCAGCCGCATGAACTGTCTGAGGAATGGAAACCGGAATATCAGGGAAGGGATCCCAGGACAGAGTCATGAATATGCTGCAGCCATGGATAATGATTTGGGCGTGAAGGCAAAGATAACATTTGTTTCATCAAATACAAATGTTTGAGCAGCACAAACATTTTGTGACTGATGTTACACGATTTACATAAGAGTGCTTTGACAAACCGCACGCCTCTAGATGACGATACTTTTTTAGATTTAGCTGACAAAAGGTGCGCTTGTATAAGTTTTCCATTGACCCCTCATATCATCACACACTCGGGTGTTAAAAGGTTTTTAAAAAGGAGAAATTCCAAACTGTAAACAGTCTGTGCAGTTTGTCATTGGCTCAGTAATATTGCACTCTGAACACATTTGAACTCAGGTGAGTCGGCTAGAGACAGGAAGTGTGTCTTCGAAGTAAATGGGACGGACTGTTCTAAGTCCTCTCGCCCCGAAACGGACCGATTAGAGTGAAGGACGACTCGGTAACGTGATTTGTCCAGCGGGGGGGTGATAGAGCGGAGGCGGCCATGCCGTTGGGTCTGGTGTTTTGTTGTTATGGTGCAGAGGTGATCCCTCATGTTATCTCTCAGTGAGCAGCTGTCACTCCCTGCATGCACCTCTGCTGTTGTTGTTGTCTTGATGAGGTGCTTTCCCTCCCTCACACTTCCTCCCACAGGACCCTTTGTTTATGACTGGGTGTGTGTGTGTGTGTGTGTGTGTGTGTGTGTGTGTGTGTCTCTAAACCATGTGGCATATGTATCTGATGTGGGCCTGCGGATTCTCAGAACATGAATTAAACCGAATGTACCTTCGCTACCGGTGATGCTCGTGCCCTCTTGCACAGAAATGACACGTTCTCTTCTTCGTGGGAATCTTCTCTCACTGACAGACACCAGTGACCACAAGTCAAAACTATTCATCAGGGCAGCGTTGTTCTTTCTCTTTCTTTTTTTTTTTCTCCTTTTTTTTTTTTTACTCATCCAGTCGGTGACGCGCCGCGTCGTGTGACGAAGTCGTGTGTCGTGTGATTTGTTTTTGCATAACCCTTGCTTCTCTTTTCCCTCACACACACACACACACACTCTCTCTCATCTCGCTTCCCTCGAATGTCCAGTGTGCAAGCGCTCGGACCGTCCGCCGGTGGCAAAGTCGACCATAAACCCTTTC